>NC_056735.1:877799000-877971500 GCF_019279795.1 Protopterus annectens | reverse complement strand
TGAGCTCTCCATATTTGCATTAAAATGCAAAAAAAAAAAAAAAAAAACATAGCACTCAGCTAAATGGAAATAAAGGATAGCACAGCACAACTACTTCTGAAGTTAAGTGTTGACACCTCATTACTTCAGCATGGACCACATAAAAGACACGTGCAGCAGACTGAATAACAATGGCCATGATTGCTTATGATCGGAAGGGAGATACATCCAAGGTAATGTGAGTTATTTCTTATGAAAGGCAAATGCAGACCTTGGGACTCCTATGTTAATGAGTTAGCTTGATTTTTGAAACAGACAACAGAAGAACAGGCTTGTCAAAGAGTAATGGGTTGGCAGTTCTAAGTCCGGTAGCCATGACCCCCACGGTGTCTTAAAAAACTGCTTCCAGATCTCTTTGTATTCACCTGACTTGAAAGGAAGAAAAATCATGATGAAAATGGGTAAAGAGGAAGTGAAAAAAGGAGAAACAGTAACCCTGGAAAAAGCTTCAGTAACTCCAACTAGGCATGAGCAGCCAAAGGAGACATTACTCCAAGTGAGCACTACTGTAATATGTCTAAGTATGCACAATTAACAAAATGAATCATTTTGTAAAACGGATGGACTATACACATAATTTATTAATATTGTATTTAGTGTACAAGGACATGGCAAAAAAAAGGAAGGCAAATAATGCTGGTAATACACTTCCAGGGGTAGTGGCATAGCCGGCCTTAGGCATAGGCCAACTAGGCGGTCGCCTAGGGTGCCGCCCTAACAGGGGCGCTTTTCCAGTATTTATTTGGTGCAGGTAGACCAGGATGGGGGAACTGGGTGGTGTGGTGGGGGGGTGCCATGGATCCCATTTGCCTAGGGCACCAGTTGACTTAAGGCCACTCCTGGGTAGTGGTAAAATATGCACCCACCATCAGTCAATGTCAAACACCATTGCTACACAAGGAGTCAGTAAACAGAATTATCACAATGTATTATTTATTAGTTGCAAAAAAAGTGAAGTATAACCACAAATTTTAACACAGCCTGAGGGCAGTCTATTATATACATGGTGTATGACGGTATTTATCTTTGCACACACACACACACACACACACACACACACATGTACACATGCAGGCTAATGTAGTGACATAGCCATTTCTCTAGGTGTAGATATCTCACCATATGAATTCTTGAATTTGTCAATGCTACTCTATATTTATAAAACTGTAGATTTCCTTATCTAAGTATATATCTATGTATGTATCCATATTTATCTTAAAACAAAATAAATAGGTATATAAATGAATTTCTAAATATCTAACACACACACACACACACACACACACACACACACACACACCTGCCTTCAGATTACAAAAATAAACTGTATACCAGCCAGTGGTACTGTTTTTCCATACTCAACAAATGCTCAGAGCGACTATCAGACAACACTTACTGATACAAAGGGCTACTAGACATTTTGCTGGGGTGGAGTAATGTCTGTTACCCCTATAGGTGGGAGGCTGAGATATAATGGTTAGGGCATTTACCTTGCAAACACAAGGTGCAAGGTTTGATTCTCACATGGGATAGTTGGTTAGGCTTAAAATGGCCACAAGGGCAGTCAGCCTAGTATGAATCTATGAACATTCCGTAAACACCAACAATCCAAATTTTCACTGATATAGATATTTATTTGTGTGTCAGCAGCCTCTAACTGTCTCATGTAGAAGTTCATAGGTTCATAGCTTCATAGGTTCATACTAGGCTATCTGCCCTAGGGCATTTATAAGCCTAGCCAGAGTGTGTTTGGCTTTCACCACCCATTTTAAATTCATTTTGCTATGCCCTTTTTCGAGGTTAGTATACTGTGCCTCTGTAACAGTGACACAGAAGTGATACCCGGGGTAAACCTACGATCTCCCATCTACTCATCCATATTCCTCTTGAAGAGAGTCAGTGAGGGACTCTGCCTAACCTGGACTGGGATTTTATTCCAGAGTGAAGGGAGCCACTGGGTTATGAATCTGTCCCTCCAGCATGTCCTATTTATTTTAGTGCTGAGGTTCAAGTCTCTCGAGCGCGTAGCTCGATGGGATTTGGATTTTCTGAGGTGCAGCATGTCCATTAATTCCGGGTTGGACATGGCTTTATACGTCAGGCACAGATCGCCTCTGAACAGGCGGTATGCCACTGAGTACAGCTGGAGTTTCTTTAACCGGGCAGCATATGGCATCTGTTTGAGCCCTTTGATCCTCTTGGTGAGGTACTTATGGTGTCTTTCCAGTTGCTGCAGGTGTCTGGTAAGGTACATCCCAAAAGGGGAAATGTACTCAATTATGGGCCTGATGAGGGATGAGTAAAGAGGCACGATTACCTCCCCTGATATAGATGTGAATCCCTTCATGATTAGGTGGGCTATATAAAATGTTTTCTAACTACTTTGGCCACGTGGTTGTCAAATGAGAGATTGCTATCAACTTGGGTCCCCAGGTCCCTAATTACTTCTTCTGTACTTAATGGATTACCACCTATGTGGTAATTTGTGGGCACTTTGTTTTTGCCAAAGGGGATGACTATACACTTTTTGGCATTTAGCTTGAGGCCATGGCTCTGGCACCAGTTGTGTGTTTCTATGAGACCCTTTTGGAGGATGCTTGTGTCTGCTGGAGAGTCGATTATGGCACCCAGTTTGCAGTCATCTGCGAACTTGGTCAGCCACAGTCCTTCAGTGTTGGCCTGTACCTCCGAGAAATATATACTGAACAAGAGAGGTCCCAGGACTGAGCCTTGTGGGACGCCACTTGTAACTGGTTTGGAGTCTGACATGGGTCCAGCGATTCTAACCATGTGGGTTCTGTCCTTGAGCCAGTTTGCAACCCATCTAGTGACATAGGGGTTTATATTTAAGCTGGTGAGCTTGTCTATAATGCCCGAGTGGGGTATTGTATCGAAGGCTTTTGCGAGGTCCAGGTAGGCTGTGTGGACCACCTTCCCCTTGTCAATGGCCTTGGTGACTGTTTCAAAATAAATCAACCAGGTTTAAGAGGCAGGATCTGCCCTTCACAAAGCTGAACTGGGTAGGATCCAGTGTCTGTAGGTCCCCAGTATCTTTATTTATGAGGTCTATGATGATCCTTTCCATAGCTTTGCAGGACCAAGCTAGTCAGGCTTATGGGGCGATAGTTTCCAGGATCCGTTGAGGCACCACCTTTGTGGAGAGGGACCACTGTTGCTGTACGCCACTCTTTGGGTACATATCCTGTAGTAAGGCTGAGATTGAACAGAAGTTTTATGTTTGGGTTTAGCTCTTCTTGGAGTTCATGTAGGATGCAGCCCGGGACACCGTCTCATCCCACTGATGCTGTTTTTTTTGCTTTGGAGAGGGCGGCTCTTACCTGAGCATCTGAGATGTTAGGGGGGCAGCACTCTGCTGGGATAGATATTTGCCCTTTTGGTGGGGGTTGCGCTGAACCTGTCAGCTAGGACGTTGGCAATGTCTGTGGGTTCGGTGTATTTTTTGTCATTTTGGACTAATTCTGAGCATATCTGGGAATTCCCACCCAGGTTCCTAACATAACTAAAGAAAGCCTTGTGATTATCCTTAGTGTCCTGTGCAATTTTTCTCTCAAAGCTGGGCTTAGACGATTTTGAGTGCCCGTAGTTTTTTGCTAATACTGATCAGAGATGCCTTCCCTTTTTGGGATTTTGCTCTATCATGTAGTAGCTTCCTCCTTCTATTGTATAGTTTGTGTATGACTGGGGTCCACCAGACAGGACGTCTGCCTTTGGAGGATTGGGTCTTGGTTTTATTTGGGATTGCATGATCCATGCATTCCTGAAAGTGTTCATAGAATGCGTTTATAAAGGTTTCTGCAGTCTGGGCCGTATTTTCCACAGGCCCGGGGGCTTTGAAGGATTCCACCTCGGTTTTGAGGAGTGTGAAATTTGCTTTGGAGAAGTTTTTCACTGTGGTTTTATGTGCAGGGGGTGGGGTTGGGATGTGAATATCCAGTGAGATTAGTTTATGGTCTGATCTTACCAGTGAGGGATACACTTCTGGTCTGGAGCATAGAGTCCCCATGTTGGTGATGATCAGGTCCAGTATGTTTTCCCCTCTTGTGGGAGTGGTAACAAGTTGTTCCATAGCATTTGAGTTTATAAATTATAGGAACCTTTGGGCTAGGGTGTTGAAGCTAGAGTAATGCTCCCAGTCTATGTTTGGGTAGTTGAAGTCACACAATATAGTGGTGTTTGGAGAGACCTTCATATTTTTCAGTGTTCTCAGAAAGGCTGAGTGGGGTTCCTTGGTTTGGGAGGGTGATCTGTAGCAGGCTATAAACTGGAAGGCAGTTTTACCCACTGTTAGATGCACATGGATAGTCTCTGATGCTTCGTGCTGTGCCACCAACCTGGAGGTGTGGATATCTTTGACGAATATTGATACTCCCCCTCCTTTTGTGGTTCGGTCCAAGTTTTGGGGCTGAAAAGCATGGTATGAGGTATAACCTGGTAGTGCTGGGGTGCTCTTGGGAGCCTTGAACCAGGTTTCTGTTACTGCACAGATATCGATGTTCTCCATGCTAAGGAGAGTTTCGAGTGAGTGCATCTTGAGGTTTAGACTTCTGGGGTTGAGTAGCATTACTCTTAGTTTCTTATCCCTTGTGATACCTATGGAGGTGGGTTTGTCTTTTGAGCCTTGCCTAAAAAAGGCATTATGGGGGTAGCAAGAGCCTTTGTCAATATCCGAAAGCCCAGGGGTGACAGGTGCAAGCCGTCCCTAGCGAAGCATCGTGGCTTGTCGAGCATGTCATCCCAGGCTGACAGGCATTGGATCCCCTTTGAATGACACCAATACTTAAGCCAATTGTTGAAATTGATCATCTTGTTTTCATATTGTGGCATCATTCCTGGTGAGGGTAAGATGCTACTCAAGGTCAGGGTCATACCGGCCATTAAGCAAGGTCGAGATTAGTGGATTCTTGTGCCAGTCAACAGTAGGTCTTGACTACTGGCAGACCTGAAACTGTACCTGTAAAACACCATGCCAAAGACATTCAATACTACACACAAAGCAGGCTATATGCAGTAAGAATAGATGATCTAAGCATTCATCGCCATCCATAAGGGCAAGACATCAGTTGATCTCAGTAAGTGGGGACTCCGCAATTAGAAGAGCAATGTCTATCAGGCCTAAAGAAAGGACCATAATGGAAGTCACCATTCTCTCAGACATTTTCCATCATTAAGCACAGTTGAATTTCCTAACACAAAACCAAATTATTTCTATCAACAACAGCATCATGAGTTTGTCTCAGTTATGAACAGGCACTGCAATGTCATACAAATAAGTTAATTTGGACACTGTTTTCTAAAGGAGTATGATCCTTAATACACGACTGTCCTGACAAATAACTCAATTATTTCCTATATCTACCCCTTTCTGGATATCATCTCACTAAGCAGATGCATTCATGCAGGTGACCCCTTCATTAATATCACTATGTCTGAACAAGAACTGAAATGAAATTCCTTCCTGGATATCATTTCACTAAGCAGATGCATTCATGCAGGTGACCCCTTCATTAATATCACTATGTCTGAACAAGTACTGAAATGAAATTATTGCAAGAAAAAAAAAAACCCCATCAACAAAATAACACCCTCCCCATGGTGAAGCATGGTGGTGGCAGTATCATGCTTTGTGGTTGTTTTTCTTAGGCTGGAACTGGGGATTTAGTGCAGGTGGATTAGGAACAGTTGCAAATACCAGTCAATTTTGGCCCAAAACCTGCAGGCGTCTGCTCGATAGGTTGAAGATTAAGAGGAATTTCACCTTTCAGCACGACAATGACCCCAAGCAGACATCCAAATAAACAAAAGCATGTCCGGAACAGAAGAAAATTTAAGTTTTGCAATGGTCCAGCAAGAGCCCAAACCCAATTCCAGTTGAAAAACCTGGCTGACCTGAAGAGGGCTGCATATAAGAGATGCCCTTACAATCGGAGATTTGGAGCACTTTTGCAAGGAAGATAAGGCAAATACTGCCAAGGCAAGATGTGGCATGCTGATAGACTCCAACCTAATCCGACTGAATGCGGTTATTAAACCAGAAGGTCCTTCAAAGTATTTGTTTAAGGGTGTTGACACTTAACGCAACCCACTTATTGTATGTTGCTTGTTTTTTACATTTTTACCCCTTAACGATTTGTTTGCATGTCAATTGAACTGTACAGGTTATAGGTGACATTAAAGGTGGGAAGAGTTTTGAAAGGATGTATGGTGTTCTCATTTGTTACATCACATACATCTGGCATTTTAACAGGGGTGTGTACACTATTTATATACACTGTACAGAGATATGGAGACAGGAATACATAAGTTAAAAATATGAAATAGAAAAATATTGATTGCAGTGTCAATGACGTGATTACATAGAACATGCTCTGCAGGACCCATTTATCTTAAATAAACCACAAATTAGTCTACTGTCAAAGTGACCACATGCATATGCAAAGGCAGTGGTGTAATACAATGGAAAACATTCTGTGGAGCTAAAAAGATTACTTTGATCAGCTGAGCTCTATGCATTCAAGTTAAAATGCAGTAAAAAGCATAAGAATGAATGGCAGAGGGTGCATGTAAAGATATTTCCAGCAAAGCATAACACTACTAACTACATATCTAGCAGCTGACACCTCATTACTTCAAAGGGCAGCAGAAAAGACATGCACAGAAATAACAGAATAACAATGACACTTTTTGCTTACACTAGGAAGGGAGAGACATCCAAATAAATGGGAGTCATTCCTTATGAAAGGCAAGTGCAGACATTGTGACTGCTATGTAAATGAATTTGATTTTTGAAACAAAGGAAGAACAAGTTTGTTAGACTAATGTGTTGGCAGTTCTGACACTGGTAGCCATGACCCCCCATGGTGTCCTAATAGTGCATGTAACATCAAAGGAAAGAAAGATCATGTTGTGAATGGGTGATGTGTAAGTGGAGAAATATGCCACATTTTCAACAAGGATCCTTCTATAATATGTTCCAGTTTGTACAAACACCAAAATTAACCAGGTTTCAAATATGTCGTGGTATGCACAAGTACTAAAATGAAACAATTCCCCAAATGACTAAACATTAGAAACTGCTTTTACTTGCATCAATATGTATAATAACATGGCAGAAATGTGATTGTAAGTAATGCGGATACTGCCAATTCAGGGCCAGCAGATAGGTATGCATGTTGCTCAACCACTGCTAAGCAGTGTATCTTGACATGGAGACTTTATACAGAAAAAAAGCCTAAATATACATATTTACTCCTTGCATTTTAACTGCACAGTCTTGTATACATGGTGCAAGTAGGCATTTTTCTTTATCCATACTCACAGCAACAGAGACATTAATTGTGTGATTTTGGTAATTGGTCTTGATTAAACATATAACAGAATACACAGACAAACACACACACATCTGCCTTCAGATAAAATTCCCCAGTATTGCAGCAGTCATACACTATTTCCATACTCACCGAATGATCAGAAGTAATTCATTTGGATAACACCTAGTCCCAGGGCTCATAGTCACTCAATTGCCTCTCCCAAAGACAACTAAAATGGTTCAAACTCCTTAAACTACTAAAATACAATAAACCTCTCCTGACCCAGCAACTGCTATACCACACAAGTAAAATATCTGCCCTCTCTGGCCTGCTCACCTGCCAGAAAAATCATGTGTCAACTATGATCTTTCAATACCGCTGCACTGATTGTTATTAATTGCTTACATAGCTTAGGCCAATCTCTTTATTCCTATGCATTTGCTATGGCCTTGAACTGTCTACCCCCTAACATTCGATGTCTAAATAGTAAACATACTGTGAAATGCCTACTAACAAATCTCCTATTCAGAACTTGCATATGTTCTTGTACATAACCAGAGTAATTTCACCTATTCCTGACCTTCAACATCCAGAGATCACAGGTGTACTGTGTAGTTTCACTTAGTGCATAGTACAGTGAATAAGGTGTTTAGGCCACCTTTATATAGTTAGGATTTCTAGTTTATGACCCCGATTGTCTATGGGAACTTCTTTTGGAATTTATGCTCAAGCAATTGTATATTTGTGGGTTAATATCTATTCTAATTATTCCTCAGTATTCTAACCACTGTATAATGCATCTATTGTAAAACTGTGATTTTACTGCTTTTATATGTTGTATACTCTTTGTACCAGACAGCTAGGTTTATATAAATTTTTATAACTTTTATTTTGTATAAATTTTTACAATGTATCTGGAGCTTTTCTCCACAGGCCTCCGATGAAAATGTTCACCTTGTGGCCAGTTGGAGTAACACAATAAACAAATGGAAAATAAAGAAATACATACCAAAAAAAAAAACTAAAATAAAAATAAAATAAATATAAATAAATAAAAAATAAAATAAAATAAAAAAAACTAAAATAATAAAATATTAATATCAGACCCTCTAATTTGATAACCCGTAGACCTACCTGCCTGGAACACCCTTATGACAACATACCACGGATTTATGTATACTGTGTACGTTGCCTCACACTGTCCCATGATAAAGTCCATACATCAGTATCTAATGTTAAGAGCAGTCCAAAGCAATATAATGTTTTTACTATTGCTGGACCAGATACTGTACCTGTAAAACACCCTTCATTGGTCATTCATTAATAGATGCAAAGCTGTCTATGTGGCAGATGAGGCAAGGATCGAGGTATTCATCATCATGCGCAAGGGCAAGCCATGAACTGATCACAGTAAATGCAGAATCAGCAGTCAGAAGACCATTATCTGTTAGGCTGTTCTAAGAATCAGTATGGAGTTAACCATTCACATTAAAAGATTGCCTTATTAAGCACTGAGCAGTTCCATGACACATAAAAGAAGCACTGCTATCAGCAACCCCATCAAGTGTTTGGCTAACGTATGAGCAAGCACAAGACTGTGACAACATGAACTCTTTTGTCCAGTGATAAGTACTGCAGTCAGACCATGTCTCTACAAGCAGTTCCATGACACAGCAATGGATTAGTTCCTACATCAAATGCTTCATTGGTATCTCGTAATATGCGCAAACACGGAACTGAAGCAGCTCGCCAGATGACACTTCTGGTGATATGACCATCTATGCACAAGTACCGAAATGCAACCGTTACCTTCAACCATGCACAATTGTTATCAGTTGAACCCAAGCAATCTCTTCAGTCATATGTAGAGGCATGTCCAAGCATCAAAATCAAATGTTTTGCAAAGTGACACCTAAAGGTACTATGCGCAAGTATGCAGAAGCACTAAAATGACACATTGAACCAAGTGGTCCCCTTCATTCATATAGTCAAGTAAGCTGATACACAAAATTAACTGGAATGACTCCTTTATTAATAATGTGTACCAGTAAGCAGAAATACTGATATACATCAATCACCACAGCGATGACAACAACCACTTCAGTGATCTGATCAGCTATGCAGAGGCACCGCTAAATAGGTGATCCCATCTTTAATATGTACAAGTAAACACAAATGTCACTATGAAACATATACCTATACAACCCGTCACTAATATGTTGAAGTAAGCATGACTCCAATAATGACATTAATCAAGTGAACCCTTCATGACTATGTCCAGCATACACAAGCACAAAAGTGAAACACCAAATTACATTTATCCAAGTGAGGCCAGAAGTAATATGTTCAAATATGTACGTGTACAGAAAGGAAACATTTCCCCGAGCGACCCCTAAAGTCATGTGTCCACATATGCACAAGCACTAGAAAAGAAACAATTACCCATGCAGCCTCTTCAGGAAATGTATAGACGTCTGCAAGCATGCAAATGAACCGGTTACACTAGTCATACTTTCAGTAATTAGTCGTACTATGCAGAGCCAATAGAATGAATATTTTACCCATGTGAACCCCTTCATTAAAATGTACGAGTATGCTGAAAAACTGAAATAAAGTGTACATCCCATCAAGATGCCCATTTATATGCCCAAGTACTGTGATGAAACACTTCCTAAGCGACCCCTTGAGTAATATGTCAAACCTTGTACAAGTTCAAAAAATGAAATGGTTACATGAGTAATCGCTTCATTAGTATATTTTTGCATGTGCAAGCATAGAAATTAACCATTTACTCAAGTGACCCCTTCAATAATATGTTGCAGTATGCATACACAGAAAATTAAAACATTAACCCCAGCAAACAATTTACTTATAGATCCAGGTATGCAGAGGCACAAAAATCAAAACATTTAAGTAAGCAATCCCTTTTTCCATTTGTGCAAATAAGCACAAACACCAAGCATGCACAAGCACAAATGTGAAACATTTACACAAGTTAACCCTTCATTATCAAGTCCCAGTATGCTGAAATACACAAACTACATGTTACCCCAGCAGCCACTTGAGTGACCAGTTTCACCCAACTAATGAATGGTGCAAGCAACATGGCCTCAAGCTGAATAGAAAAAATGCATCATCCCCTTTGGGGAGAGTGACGTCTACACAAATTATCTCATTAATAAAAATGTCCTAGACACACAGTCAGCCATGAGGGATCTGGCACCCAGATTGATAACCTGACTTTTGAACACCATGTTGCTTCAATTGTATGGAAAGCTTTCTACATGGCTCACCTCATAAGTAAGGGTATCTCATCCAGGGACAATGAGGTCATAACATCCCTATAGTCTCCCTTATAAGGCCTATTCTTGAGTACAACACCCCATTCAGCATGTAAACCGCAAAGTACATGAGACAGCTGGAGAGACCACAGAGGTTCCTCACCAGGAGAATCCAGGGCCTCAAACATCTGACATACACAGATAGGCTAAAAGTCCTATCCCTCTACTCTGTTTCATACAGACAGCTCAGAGGTGACCTGTCTGGCATACAGGGTGATCTCAGACCCTGCCTTGATGGGACTGCTGCATATGTGCAAGTCAAGCTCCACTCGAGTAACCCACACAGGCAGCCTCAACCTGGCCAGTGACATCAGTAGGACTTGTTGGCAGGGCAGATTTGTCTCACAGAGACTCCCCCATCTATGGAATATAGTCTCTCTCCACATCAAGCAGACTACCCTTTACCCCTTTTTAAGCACAGCTTGAATTACTGGATCAGAAACAGAAAATACATCCCTGGGATTCCACGCATGTCTCTGCTGGACAGGGCCACCTAGTTCTGATTTGTCGATGGATGGGCTAACAAAGTTCACAGATGACTGAAAACTAGGAGCCATAATCAAAACTCCTAACGATGTGGACATCCTACAAAAGGGCCTCACTGAGACAGATGCCTGGTATCAAAAACATGGCCTCAAGCTCAATACAAAAAAGTGCATTGTCATCCCTTTTGGCAAAAACTTTGTACCCATGAACTACCACATAGGCAGTAGTCTACTTAACACCGAAAGTGTGATGAAACCTTGAGGCACAGGTGGACAGTAGTGTCTCCTTTGATAATCACATCGCCACAGTAGTCCGGAAATCCTTCTGCGTGGCACACCTCATCACAAAAGGTTTCTCAGAGGAAAAATTAGGTCATTGTTTCCTTCTCCTCATCAGTCAATAGACCCATTATAAAGTACAATGCCCCTTTTGGTATGTACCTCACAAGACATCTACATCAACCGGCAAGGCCAAAGAAATACCTCACAAAGAGGATTAACAGCCTCAAACAGATGCCATACACAGACCTTCTCAAAAAAACTCAAGCTTTATTCAGTTGCTTATAGTCTACTCAGAGGCGATCTCTGCCCAATATACAAAGCTATGTCAAACCCAGAGCCCAATCCCTCTGAGCTACATGCTCTAGGGACCTAAACCTTGTCACCACAATAAACAAAACATGCTGGAGTGATAGATTCCTATCCCAGAGACTTCCCATACTCTGGAACTATATCAAACAAAGCTCCTCATTATAGCTCTTCCAGAAAAATCTTGATTGGATGGGAGATGGGAAAATCGTGCCGGGGATCACTTCTGTGTCTCTGCTTGACAGGGGCACAGTAAAATAAATTTCTTGGATTGCAGAAGCCATGGCACCATTTGGGTATGCTTATATAGGCCCTGTGGCCAATAGCGTAGTACCTACCTATGAACCTAGTGACCCCCTTTAGTAGTGAGTTCACATATGCAGATGTGTTCCTAAGCGACCAAATCTGCACAACCAGTAAAAATCAAACAATTATCCAAACAATCTGTTCAGTAATATTGCTTGGCATGTCCAAGCCTGGCAATGAACCATTTTCCCAATTGACACCTTCATTCCTTTAGAAGTATGCAGAGGCACAGACATGAGATTTACCCAAGTGACCATATTCACCAGCGACCACTTGACCACTATGCGTAGGTGTGAAGAAGTTTAATACTAAATTTAGTCATTCGTTCATTCATTTAGCATTATACTTTAGGCAGTAATTGGAAGGGGGTGCAAACTGTTATGCTAACTGTATTCAATTAAAAAAATGACCGCCTAAACAGAATAAAACAATTACATCCATTTCTCTTGCTTAACCTCTTCTTCTGTCCAAGTAGATAAATCAGCATAAAAATTGAAATTGCACTAAATAAAGCCACTTCAGTGTTCTGTGTCCTCATAGTCCCACAGAATGAAAAGAATGAATGATTGCTTTGTATCTAATTAGTTCAGGTAACAAAGTAAGGTAAAACGTAAGGCAAATAAAAAATAAAAAGTCTTTAATGTAAGCCTTCAATGGTTTTAAATATGCAATCGTAAAAGCTACAGGTGTGTCCAGCTAGTATTACACATTTCAAGCACTAAAATTGTTCTAATATGCACCAAACTAAAATTACTCTCCATTTTACTGAACTTTAAACATTAATATTTTCCACAAAATTTAGGGGAACCCACAGAAAAACACTGTCACAGTAATAAATGGACCAGTATTACTGGTTAAGTGAACTAGTCTGTCCTCTATGGTAGTAGCCAATAAAACAACCAAAATCTACACAAACTACCTGCAATTCTAAGCATTTAAGATCAAGTACTATGTAGTTCATTAAGGGATGGTACTCAATACTAGCAAACATTGTGCATCTAATGTCCTTTTATCCACGTTAAAAAAAAATGGTACAGACAGTATTATGTACAGGATGGGACACAACTTGGTCTACTCAGCTTGCAGACTGTTACATGTAGCACATCACCTCACCCTTTCCAGCCAATCCCATGGTCTTACAAAATTACAATGGCACATTTGGTATTCTACATCTACTTTAGCACCCACGCCACATTTTCACCACCCTTTCAATGAAGTAGCACTTTATTATATCACACATGAAGTAAGTTTATTCAGCTTGGAAGCTGATGGTTCCCACCTCCCCCAGTTCTAAACTCTGTTCTCACCACACCAATATATTAGTGGGAGAGCTGAGCTATTCTCTCAGTAATGTGACACGCAATACTATTACCATATAAGCTGTGCACCCATCAGAGAAAGACTATTTCCAATGTTAAAAAACAAGAACAAAATATTTACAAGAATGGTACTATCAAACAGCAAGCTACTTTGTACCTGTGATAAAAGTCTGAATGCCTGCAACAACAGTTTATGAAGTTCACCATGAACAGACCTAACAGTATTTTAAGAGTGATATCCTAACATAGCATGTGACAAGAAAATGATAGCAGAATTAATACCAATCCTACCTAAATAAAAATATAACTAAAAATAAAAATAATCTGTACTTCTTTCAGCTTTTCCAATTAGGGCCGTCACAGCGGAACTCCAGTCCGCTAATAATTGGCAGTAGATTTTTTACGGGTGCCGAGTTGCATGCTCGATGAACAACCTTCAACGAAGGCACGCCCATTCTACGCATGTCTTTCGAATGACACTCGACCATGGGGAGGACGTGAAGACTCCACACAGAAGGCGCTCCAGCCGAGAATCGATCAGGAGAACCTCTTGCTGCGAGGCAACAACGCCACCACTGCGGCTTAAAACTACATGCACCATAATGTGATTAAAAAAGCACAGTTAAGACATATCCATTAATCTGTCTGCCCATATATCCATAGGAGAGAATTAAAAGATAAGGGGCAGGTAGGTAGTGTATAAATGAAGAACATGGAAGATGGGAGATGAGTACAAAATGTGTTTTGCGAATATACAGATAAAACGCGTAGAAGTTCAAATGAGCCAAAAGAAGCAGGAGACCATTTTGCCTTATATTTTTGGTCCATTTTTCATAAAATTGTGGCTTTCTGGCAAATCATTAAAGACTGAAGTTAGAAAATAATGACAGACATTTGAGTTTTAGACTTCATACCCTTCAGAAAATTCATGCTAATGCAAAACCTGTTATTCTGTCTACTTTCAAAGTTTGTAAGAGCAATATTTCAAAATTGCCCCTATTTGTATCACTTTTTATGGCTTTGTCCAGACTTCTTACTTTTAAGAGGTTGAGAGCTATGGAGACTGATTATCTCTCCCTGGTTTAAAACTTTGAAGAACATGTGCAAAAACAGGCTTAGAAGATGAGGGCGGGTGGAACACGGGAACTGTTTCACTGTACCATAATTTCTTTTGACATTTTCTCCCAAGGATTAACTTTTTTTGTGCCTTTACTTATTAATACAGAGCAATAGTGTGTATTACCTGCCGTTAACATTTTTCACTCAAATATTTCTATTTTAACAGTGTAAAATTATATTCATTTTAACTGGTCATTCCGAATGAAATGCTTGCTTGAACGGACAGCAGCCTGTGGCCATTCTTCTGAGTATTTTAAGAACAAAAATATTATATGAAAGTCATACTTGTAAGTTCTGTGTGAGATGCACGAGCAAGATGAACCTTTGCCCCTTATGTAACCAAGCCTTCGGGAATAAGAACATCAGTTTCAAATATAAGTCATGGGACATGCTCTGAACAATTTTAAATGCAAATCCATCACTCTATAGCTTAGATGAAGTGAAAGATGGAACCATACTTTCCTGCAGTTTGTTCAAGCTCGAAGCCATGCAAAAAACTTGCGAAAGTCTGTGTACAGCTCTCCCTTTTTATGATGTGGTTGGGATAACGGTCACTATAAAATACTTTATTCTGTTGGGTTAACACAATTTAATCAGTTGTATTTCTTGTCTAGAACGGAGAGATGGGTTCATAAATGCCATTTACTGCAGTTATCTGCGAACATTCTATTTTACCAAGCGCTATTTCGGGTCATTTTAATTTCCTTTTGAACTTAATGAACCTAATCATGCTGAAGAACAGAGTTTTCCCAAGTGCTTATTTACCCATTCTCTTCAGTAAAATGCATCTTTGTGGGGTTATGTGATAGAAGACTGAAAATGTGTTATAAATCCTTAGTTTCCGGTCTGCATGGACAGGGTACAGTGTTATGAACGTGCCAATATCCTGGGTAATGTTTTTGGTATTATTCCTTGGGGCTAATGTAAAAACTTGGCTAGAAAATGTTAAAGCAGTAGCATAGCTTGACGGTCGTTGCCGTTGTTAACATTCTGACCGATTCTGGCTGGTTTTCATAGATTGTTACTAGGCTATCGTCCCTAGGGCCTATACAAGCTTAGCCATAACAATTCACTGGATATTTATTCCCACAATATTTACTTACATGTTTTTTCTGTAGTAGGCAACTGAATAAATCTCAGGAAAATCCTACTAGGACAGCTAGACTTAACTTGGGGTTAATCAGAGTCTCTTTAATTGACAGCAGGTGTGTACCCAAGAAGACTGAATGCTGTAACCAAAAAAAGTGCCTCAACAAAGTATCAGCCCAAGGGCACGCACACTTGTGCAAACAGCCTATTGAATGTTATTTATATTATTCCCCCAACAAGATGTTTGTTTTTCAATTGAATTGCAAAGGTTATGGGTCACATCAAAGGTGGGAAAAGCCCTGAAATTATTCATTATGGTCTTGTTTTTTCAGATCACAAAAAAACGGCACTTCAACAGGCGTGTGTACATTTTCTATATCCACTGTACTTTTTGCGACAGCTAAGGAAGTTCAACCTCCCCCAGGAACTGTTGATTCAGTTCTATACAGCAGTCACTGAGTATGTCTTCAGCCCAGTGTGGTTTGGATCTCTGTCGAATCATGACAAAAATGTTAGATCGAATAGTCAGGTCTTCCGAAAATATCATTGGTGCTAGTGTACCCTCTTTACAGAGTCAATAAAAGGGCAGGGAAGACAACACCAACCCTTCACATCCAGGCCGCCATCTTTTTGGATTATTACCATCAGCCATGTGTTCTAGATTAATATGCACCAAAACAAGCAGATACAAGAACATGTTTCCCCCCACAGGCCATCAAGCTCATAAATGGCTAACTCAGATTATTAGGCTGGGGTGTTCTTTTTCACCCAAACCCTCAAAGATTTTGCAGTATTGTTTACATATTGTTAATGTATGGTTCTTCTACAGTTTATTTCAGTATTTCTTGCACCGAGTTGGTTGCACCTTGTATGTACATAGGTTTACTTTGTCTTGTTCTTAATAGTTGCATGCATGTTTGTTGTATGTTTTATTTATGTAACTAGTGTATACTTGACCAATAAAAGTGTTTGATTATGAATAAACTGAGCAATGAATGGTACTGCTTTGTTACACAGCTAAAGCTTTATCATCTGACTTCAGAAGCCAGTGTAAAAAGGCCACGGGCTTCTTTAGTGGTCAGGATAGTGCTCACTTTTGTTTAACTGTAGAGTTTGTCAGAAAAGACAAATCACACTGGTAGCCCAATTTTTGTCAGGACTGCATGATCTATGCATTTTTCTAAATAGGGGTAGAATTTCCAAGTGAAGCCTGTGGCAGTGTGGTCAAGCGAATTCTGTTATTTCAGAGCAGGCTAGAGTCAACATGAAGAAGTAGTGAGATTTTCCATAAGGTGCTTTTGATAAGTTCACAGGATTTAGAAGTTTTACACTCAGACTTCAATAGAAAAGAGACATTAAAGGGGTAGCACAAAAGGTGCATTACCACATTTCCAAAAATCGGGCCAAGAATATGTTCTCTAGTCATTTTTGTTACCCACTGCTCTGTTTTTTTATAAATACATCAAGTCTAGGAATTTCTGAGCATATCCTACACTGAAGCATGAGTGCCACCGTTTACTGAAAGACACCCATTTTGCTAACAGGAGAGAATTCATAACACAGAGGAATATATTCCGTATTACCATCGGGGTGCAAAGAATATGTTCTGTGAGAAGCTATTAGTTGACCATTAAGCCTAGAGGGTCCTGTAGATAACAGTTCAGCTTAAGCTCCTATCCATCTGCCCACCAGTAACATGCTCCTTGATAAACAGCGAGACTCACTATACCATTGGCAAATGTGATAAGGTGATAAAGTGCAAAGCCTTGGAAGAGAGGGGATGGCCCATGTTTCAACACTACAGACCTTTGCCAAATGCGGGGATGACCAAGCATCAGGCAGTTTGCTGACAGACACTTTATTGTAACCCAATTACAATTACTGGCAAGTTAGTTACATGGCCTGGACTGCCTAAAAAAAGACAATGGGAGGCAATATGCAGTAGCCTTGAAACAGATTCGAGCCTATGTTGACACAAATGGGACATGCCTTTGGAATTACATCAGCTATTTAACAAATCATCTTTCAGGCATTATTGGTGGTGAAGGAAGCACTGAACTCAAGTACATTCTACCCACATTCATAAGCATCCTTCAGGCTTCAAGTCACGCTGTTCAGTCCTGTGCATCGCTATATTTGGCAACAGTTGAGTCTCCTAGCAAGTTTAAAAGGAGAACAAAGAGGTTCATTGGACACTTACTGCATTCCATACAACCGTGAGTAGGCAAACAGTTAAAGAGTTCAAGGAGAAAAGATGTGCTTATTGGCAACAGCCAATACAAAAAGACCATTATGACTATAGCCTCACTTAAAACTAGTTGCAACTGGTAGCCATGTGCAAGTGCTACAGATACCCCAAAGTATTAAATCAATGCAAACTGATTACACACCAATGCAGTACAGTCAAAATGTCTCAAAGGAATTGACACACACACTTTGCTAATGACCTTCGACCACCAGACAGAAAATTCTCACTTAAAAAACAGCATCATGACAGTTATACTACAATAAGCACCAACCCTCTGACAGGAAGCAAAGAATGCTAATCAAACAGACTGTGCTCCCTCCATAATGTTAATTATGCCAAGGAACACAAAAATGCATGAACTTGAGCTGGGGTTACCAGACTTACAATTGCAAATCTCTCCTGGAAAAGTGGACAGCAGCCTTCCACTTTTACAAAAGTGTAGTGAAATGTTAAGATAGACAGCACCCCCAACACTTTACTATGCACTCCCACTAATGTCATACAGAAACATTTTTTACTTGTTTAGAGCATGCATGGTGATGGAAAGCCTGCTCTATTAGCTTTCCAAAAGAATTAAAGTAATACTTAGACTTTGTCATTCTAACATCACTTTGCCCTATTTTTCGAGCAAAGTTGCTGACAGCCATTACTAAGCATGTGGTACAGAACATTACTCTACCGATATTGCTTATAAGTTATAACCCTGTCCCTTGTTCAATATATGAATTTCATTAGGGAGGATTATAGTTAGTCAACAGTGGCAAAAGCTGTCCAGAAAATGCATGCTCATGCAAAACTTTTTCTCTCTTTCTCCAGATATGTATCTAGGTAATCTGGTGCCTTGTAAAGAAAACCACCGCATTTCCACTGACATAAAAACCACAAACAGAACAAATTCATAAATAAAGTTTTGACTAAAAAAACAGCAAGATGCCTGTTACTAATTTAAAAAGTGTTTGCTACAGTTAAAACACTAGGCGCGTTAGCGCATTACCGTGACCGCAAATGCAGTATCGGCATTCGTTTATGAATCCGGTACTACACTGCTGCACCATTGCACCTTATTACATATATTTTACTTGGCAATAAGTAATGCTACAAAAAAGAAAGAAAAATGAACAAAGTTGGTGAATTACACATAACCCGATTGAAGAGTTGCTGACTTCCTTTACTTCCGAAATTGAATTAATTCACATCCTCTTAATCTGTTAGTTTATCCGTACCAATAACTTTAAAAATTGCTTTGATCATCTGTATCTAGTTGTGGAAATTAGAGGCTGAAAGTTATACAACTGATATGGGAAGCAGGCTAGCATCTGTGAAGCTGTACTACATCAGAAATCTTGCTGACCGACAGTTTCCTTGATACTCGGAGAAAAGGAACTTTGTGGCATTGTTGTTGTATTAACCTTTCAAGAAAACTAGCACAATATTTAAAAACTGATTCTGATATTAGGCTGATCCACTATAAGGTTGTTCAAATCTGCAGCAACAGCTCCCACCCAAACAAGGAAGTTTTTTTTTTTTTTTTAACACAAGAAAATAAGATAGACCTTACTTACAGGAGTATGCTTACTCACTGAAGATAAAGCCGGTCCTTGGCAAAAGCGGATTCTAATGCCCTCAACTGTGTATACCTTACTATACGCCTTCAGTATTTATTATTATTACACATTCAACAAATCTCTGGAATACTCACAAGGTAAAAGGCAGGACGATCCAGAAGTTCTCCTAGATTAATTTTCACACAAAACAGCAGCTCTTAAAGTACGTTATGAATATCTGTAAAGCCCGTACCCACAGAATGATCCGATGCAGAAACAAAGACGTGCGGGAACAGATTCATAAGAAAGAAGTTCCTGCCTGTTTTTCAGGCTTGTTTTATGCACTTAGATGGGCGCAATTACATGCAAATGATGGGAAAGTCATGAATATTTAGAGAGTGGGTGTGTACTGGGCGAAAACACAGAACAGTGGGCGTGTAGAAGTAAATTCAACAGAAAAGTACTCGCTTTCTGATGGGAGGCGCGAGAGCAACTTCCACTTTAAAATGGATTGCAGTACCGATAAACGATCACCAGTAAAATGAAAAACAGTAGAAAAAATATATGTACGGATGCCAAATGACATTTTACCAAAACGGAATAATTAGCAAGAGGGAGAAATAATGTTTAAACACAGAAATCATAGGCAGTTTCCCGTAGTTGTCCTTTAAATGCCAAGAAATGTATAATAGTATCCTTTGGCTAACATGACTTCACTTGTAACTGTCACATCGACAATGCTTCCTGAAAGTCAATTCTGTGGTCAGGAATCTGGGAACCTATGCAGACAACAAACCTTCTTGTGAACACCAGGTATCTGCTATAAGGAAGTCCTTTTTCATCGCACAGCTTATGCCTAAAGTTATGGTATGCAAGTCCAAAATATAATCTTTCCTCTGTATTCTGCTCTCATTAGGTTGATCATTGGAGTATAATGCCCCTTTCTGTTTGTACCTGTCCAAACAATTGTCGCAACTGGAAAGACTACAATGCTTTCTCCCTACAAAAATCAAAGGCAATTCCAGGCAGGTTTAGGGCTTACTTTATCAGGGCCTTGGCTTCATCTGTGGCATTTGGAAAGGGTTGTATTGTAAAAGCAGCAGTTTGGTCTTCTGTACATACCCTTATGTTAAGCACAGACACTTGCTCTCTAACCAGAAACAGTCAGGAATCAATGCACTCTGCCCTTTCTATCACCAGGACTAAAATAGAAGCACTGATTCCAAGCCGCCACCTATAATGCAGTTGTTAGGTGTTCTGGTGATCAGCAGTCTCTAGGAAATAATATCCCTGCACTCCTTGTCTCACCAGGAGAAAGCAGAAGCACTAATCCCAAGATGACTACTGAGGCAGAATGTGGTCTCTCCAATAACCGGTGGTCTTGCAATAGAAGTTTAAAGGTAAAATGAAAAAAAAAATGGTTTATCCGAAACACTGTAGTGTGCGCACTAAGCAGTTAGATATGAAAGTAGGTAACTTATGTTTTAGCTAAGTGGCGAGCCACTATTTTTAAAAGGGCAAGATAGACTGAAAGGGGGTGGGCATGTATTTTGGTACTATGGAATACAGTAGGATGACCAATAAATTTAAATGGTTAAAGGGGAGTGATTTCACAAAATGATAAGTTTATGCTTACTCACACAAGCCAGTGAAAGGAGAGAGGGAAGAAGATATATGGTCAAATTAGCATAAGGGGTAGGCAACTAGAAAGGCAGTGGTGTTTAAGAACACAGCAGTAACAGCTGGGAGAGTGGGAAAAATCTGTCTGACTCGAGACACAGCTGTGGCCTCCACGTTTTAATATGCAATTAAAAGCAGAATACAAGTAAAATACAGTGTAAAGAAAACAAATCGCAATATACAAAATTGAAAAAGGCATTAAAGTAATACAAAGTACAACAAATCAAAAGCAAAGTAACCTTTCCCTCACAGCAAGCTGTGGCAGAGTCTGGGTGAGCTTTTTTCTATAAAGATTTGAAATGTTTTATTTTACCCCTAAAATAGAAGGTTTAGTTCCTAGCTCCACCCCCTCGGTTCACAGATGATCAACCTTAACTAACCTGTTCTAACATCTGTGTGACACCTTAATTGACCTGTTCTAAGAACTACAAACTGCATTTTCGCTAGGTATAGGTCAGGCGTTGCTAAGACCATTTTGCAGGGGCTCCTGGCCCCTTATCCTCCCTTTTCCTTAGTGGTATAATATAGCTGAGTCTACTGCAGCAGAGATTAAATGATGAACATTGTAGATGTTCTTCGTGTTCACTGTTGCAGTCATTACAGTTGGGTAATCTGCTGGCAGGTTGCCCTCAGTCGGACTGATTAACAAAGTCGTGGGTCCTGCGTCGGATGCTGTCCCTTCTTCCATGTCATCAGGTCATCAGAGGTACAAAACATGCAGCTGACGTCATTACCTCAGTCTTTCTTGCCGTGCGGTACCCGAAGCAGAAGCAGTTCACAAGTGCTGGTCGGCCGACTCCTGAAATTTTTGTTTTCGAGTTTCAGAACCAAAGTCTTCAACTTAAAGCTAAGTACCCCATTGGGGAAACTTTTTCTTGCTCCTTACCGATGTCAGTAAAAGTTAATTGCATTACTTGTGGAAAGCAAATACCTCATAAAGATTTTCATCTGTATGAATTCCTTGCCTAGGCCCTGACCATGACATTCCTTGCTGTTGGTTTTGTGCTTTATTTAATCGGCTCACTATCCGTCGTTGGTACATTTTTGCCTCTAAATATTTCTGTTCTCGGTTTAATTATCCAGAAATGACATCGGTTAGTCATCCGACTACCAGAATTTCTAAAAAACGCAAAGATAAAGACAAACACAGGCCATTGAGGTCCAAACTGCCGACGACGCTTCTCCTAAGCCAGTCGCCAGTTCATCGTTACTCAGTGAGGCACTTTCACAGCCCGATACCCGCTACTTCTGACTCGCAGGCCTCTACTGAGACCCATTCAGAGTCTGGTATGCCATAGGATACTTCATCTATGGAACCCGCGGATGTCTCTACCTTGGATGGGTATGGAGCCGCTGTGCAGGCACCGGCTTCTGGGGACATATTCAGGCCTACAGACTTGCATATCAAACCAACTCCACCTTCAATATTAAGGCCTAAATCTTGATCTATGTCGAAAAAAAACGATACGCAGGCCAAATGTTTAGGCCCTATATGCATAAAAAACAAATGATCAAAATGGCTGAAGATCTGATCCCCCCCGAGGATTACTCTTTTGGTGAAACTTTACATACCTTACGGGAGCATTTCCACTGGGAAAGTCAGGAATTCTCTGATTCAAAAAAGAGGCTTTGGGATTTTCTTCTTTTACCTCAGCATAGGCCTTTGGCTATACCTCCTGTACTAGACATTGTTGATGTGTATTTGGAATACAGTATGGCTCCTGATTCCCTGCCTCCAGCTCCTTCTAAACCTGACAGATATTGCAGGGCTCCTGAGTCCCACAAGTTCCTTTTCAAAAATCCTGTTGCAGATCCTGAAACCATTTCTCAAGGGCCTAAGGGCATTAAGGCTTCTACTGCTAAAAATCCTACCCCTTCTGATAGAGACTCCAGGGCGCTGGATAGATGGGGTAATGAGGTTTATACTTCTTCAACCTTGGCTATCAGGGCTTTAAACTGCCAATTTCATATGTTAAAATATCAACAGCTTATTATTGGACTGCTTAAACAGAAATTGATGTTGATTTCTGACTGTGTAGAAAATGATTTACAGGATTTATTGCATTCTGCTGAACAATTTGGAAAACATACTTTGCAATGTGGTTTTGATTCTTTGGAGGCCTCTTGCATGGCTGCTGTTACTGACTCTGTGCTTAGAAGGCATGCTTGACTTAAGGAGCAATCTCTGCCTGATCTTGTTAAAGCAAAATTGTTGGATGCTCCTTTAAATCAGGACCACCTGTTTGGCAATAAGGCTGACGAAGTTTTGAAAAAGATGGAAGATAAAGTTAAATCTATGCAAACTGTAAAATATTTCTTACAAGTGCAACCTCCAATATTTAGTAGGCACTGGCCTACCAAGAATTGGTCCTTTCCAACTCCTTCCAGATCCTCTCAAGCCAAATCCAGACACACCAAAAGCACCAGGTTTCAATCCCAGGGGACTCTCAGACCTAAGCAATGGGGGACTTCCACTTCCAAAGCTGGAAATAAAAAGACACCCCCCCTATGGTAAACGGTCTCAATGACTTTCCTTTAAAATTACCAAGCACTTACCTTTCAGCTGCCCCTTTGGGAGGAAAGACTGCATTTCATGCAAAAAACTGGGAACTCATAACCCAGGACAAATGGGTTTTAAATGTAGTGTCCCAGGGATACAGATTTCATTTCCACATGTTGCCAACACCAAACGGGTGGCCAGACATGCCCCCAAATCAGTGGGCAGAGGCTCAGAAATAAGTACTTTCCCTCTTAAACATGGGGGCTATTCAACCAGTACCAGAAGAGGAAAAAGGGACAAGGTTTCTATTCCAGGCTATTCCTGGTACCCAGAAAACAAATCATGGCATCCAATTCTGGACCTGTCTACTCTAAACACCTTTCTGGACATTCCAAAATTCAAAATGCTGACTCTTCACCAGTTACTTCCTATGCTAGGCAAAGATGCCTGGTTGGCAACTCTAGATTTAAAAGAAGCTTACCTGCATATCCCAGTCAGGGAATCTTGCAGAAGATACCTCTGCTTCAAAGCAGGCTGCTTGCATTATCAGTTCTCTGCACTGCCCTTTGGCTTGTCTACTGCACCCAGGGTATTCACAAAGTGCCTGGCTCCAGTAATTGCATTTTGCAGACAAAGAAATATTTAAATATATCCATACTTGGACGACTGTTTAATTTAGGCAGGAAACCAGGCCATACTTCTAAATCATCTGGCGTGTGTAAAAAGGGTTCTGACTTGTCTAGGGTACACCATAAACGAAAAGAAATTACAACTGGTACCCTCTCAACAGATTACATTCCTGGGTGCAAGCTTGAATACAACTGCCCAGATGGGCTTTCCTCAAGCCAGAAAAGCAAATTCATTTGGTAACTTACTTCAAACAAGTGACCACAAAAACCTTGTTATCTGCAAGACAAATACTGCAAGCCTTGAGGTTTATGGCCTCCTGCATTCTTCTAATTCCATATGCAAGACTGCATATGAGGAAACTTCTGTGGTACTTAAAAAGTTTATGGAGTCAACATTGCCACCCCCTGGAAACAGTGCGTCCTATCATACCTTGCCTGTGCCTGGAGTTCCTATGGTGGGCAGAGGCCTGCCACCAAAGCAAGGGACTGCCATTCACGCTAGCCCCTGCCACCCAAACCCTAACTGTAGATACATCAGATTATGCATGGGGGCTCACCTGGCAGGGAAGTACATTCATGGCAAATGGAACCCAAATCAAATGCACCTACATATCAATCAAAAAGAAATGTTAGCTGTACAGAATGCTCTGACAACCTTCAAGGACTACATTCTTCCAGGACAACTAATGGTACAGACGGGACTACACCATGTTATGTGGTACATAGACAAGCAGGGGGGTACACATTCCTACCCCCTCCGCAGACTAGCCATGGCATTGTGGAACACGGCCTTGAGATACCAAGTGCACCTACAAGCTCAAATCCTGCCAAGAAAATTAAATACGCTGGCAGACGGACTAAGCAGAAATCTCATGGACCCACACGAGTGGAGACTGGAACCACAGATTTTCAACATATTGACAAGCAAATGGGGGAGCCCAGACATAGATCTATTTGCCTCCTCCCGGAACTACCAGTTGGACAAATTTTGCACAAGGATTCCTCAAAAAAAAAAGCCTGGAAAGTGGATGCTCTGTCCTTCAGCTGGAAAAACCTATCAGTCTACGCCTTTCCACCTCTGCCTCTGCTCTACAAAGTTCTGTTAAAAGTCAAACAGGACAAACCAAGAATGATTTTGATTACTCCAGACTGGTCATGCCAACACTGGTACCCACTCCTGCGCAGTGTCACAAATATCACCATAGTACCTGCCTCAGACACCTTCCTAACTGTCTCAGCAGGAGAATCAGATTCTGCATCCTCAGCTCTCAACATTGAACCTTGCAGCTTAGCTAATCACTTAAATTCACCCTTAGCATCCATCAGAAAACCTGTGATGGATGTCATCTTGGAGGCGAGAAGACCTAGTACTAGAAAATCTTATGCTGACAAATGGAAAAGATTCTGTGCTTGGAATCAGTCTCAAGGAATTAGCACAGCAGCACCCAATTTACCTCAGATTTTACAATACTTAACTGAGATGCTTCACAAGGGCCTGTCTTTTTCCTCCATTAAAATCCACGCCTCAGCCATTTTAGCTCATTATAACACAGAACCTCCCCTCTTCTCTCATCCTCTGCTCAAGCAGTACCTCAGAGGGGCCAAAAACTTGAGACCACCCAGGAGAGCTCCAACCCCTGCCTGGGACCTTAACTTTGTATTGGAGAAGCTCACTCTACCTCCTCTCGAGCCAGCTGCTACTGCAGACTTAAAATTTCTTTCTTGGAAAACAGCCTTCCTTCTAGCAATCACTTCAGCTATAAAGATATCTGAGTTACAGGCCCTTATGGCAGTGGAGCCTTTCATCATCTTTCATGCGGACAGGGTGTCACTGAGGACCAATCCATCCTTCATGCCCAAGGTGGTATCCAGTGTGGCTCTTAACCAGTCCATTCATTTGCCAACTTTCTTTCCCAATCCGCGAAACAAAGGGGAACGGATTCTGCATTCATTGGATATGCACAGACAACTTGGATTCTACTTGGACAGAACTAAAACTCAAAGAAAATCTGAACAACTGCTGGTAGCATTTGCTGCAGGGGCAGAGGGAAAGGCTATTTCAAAACCAACCATTTCTAAATGGTTAAGCCATTGCATTAATTTCTGCTATAAGCACCATGGAAAACCTATCCCCCAGGGGATCAGATCTCATTCCACCAGGGCTGCATCTACTTCTGCAGCTTTTCTCAGAGGTGTTCCTACCAGGGATATTCTAGAAGCTGCTACATGGAGTTCAGTTCATACTTTCACCAAGCATTATCATTTACCAATTTTCTCTAAATCCAGAGCTGGCTTTGCCACTGCTGTCTTGCAGGGTCTTATAGCTTGTCCTAATGCTGTATAAATCCATCCTCCCAACCATAGCTTTGGGAATCTACCCAAATGTAATGACTACAACAGTGAAACACAAAGAACATAGTACAGTTGTGTACACTTACCATAAATGTAGATGTTCGAGTGTATTCACTATTGCAGTCCTGGTTACCCTCCTGCCAGCCCCCTGCTTTTTCCTCTGAGTATACCTCTACTTTCTGTTACTATGCTTAAAAAGCCTTTTTGGTGTATTTGCTTTTGGTTCGATGTACATTTTTGTGTTTTAAATTTTCTTTTGCTCCCCATTTGGGAGGCACCTGACATCTAGGGCAAGAAAAACTGAGGTAATGACGTCGGCTGCATGTTTTATACCCCTGACAACCTGATGTCATGGAAGAAGGGAGAGCAACCGATGCAAGATCCAAGACTTTCTTAATCAGGCCGACTGAGGGCAACCTGCCAGCAGATTACCCAAATGTAATGACTGCAACAGTGAATACACTCAAACATCTACATTTATGGTAAGTGTACACAACTGTACTTTGTGCAAGTAAATTTACCATAACTGTAGATGTTTAAATGATGACTGCTGCAGTAGCTGCTCCCTCCTTTCCTCCCCAACCCTTATTTTTATATGCTTTTTGTTGCCATGGTGAGGACTTTGCGTTATTTTCATAGTATCAGCATTTTTCAAGGTTGTAGCTTCCCCCTCTCAGCTGTCCTGAAAGCTTTCAAGGGCTTGTCATGCAAACGGCTCTTTTTTCTTCAGATCTTCTTCTCTTGCAGCTGGGAATGATTTAGGCATGTGGGACATGCCCATAATCTTTGGAAACTGGCTGTTATATCTTTAGCAGAATATAACTCGTATAGCTAAGGCTATTGCAGTAGAGGTCATTCTGATGTCTACAGTTACAGTAAGTTTACTTACACAACTGTACTTTTTTGCATCTAATTGTATATACTGTCATTCTTTATTGATATGTTTGACAATTCAGTACTGTACTCGGCTACTAAACTTCAGACAGTAAAGTACGTGCACCATTTCACTGTCAGTGGTCAACTTAGACATCCCATTAAGTGCCTCAAAGTGAAGGAACTGGTCTTTTCAACTGCCATAAGACCATTGTGTCTAAATTCATTGTATAATGCAGCCTTAGGTGGTGGTAAAGTTGAAAATGTCTAGAAATTGACTGATCATAATTTAGAATTTGCAAAGCTGTGTAGGATTGGCTTTACAAGAACAAAGGATTTGCAAGTATTGCTGTGGAGGGTAACATATTGCCTTAATGTCATTGTCAAGATTAAAGTAACTTGAGCACCTTTGTTGCCATGACATCATTCTGACTGTAGACCTTGTTTACTCCCTTGACCTTTCAGAAAAGTTGCAGTAGTATTTTCTGTTCTGCAGTTAGCATTTTCTTAAGTCACATCATTTAAGCCTTTGTCAGCATGATTGGTTTAAGTTTGAACAGCAACTAAAAACTTCACAACGTTTGCATGTAGATATCCCTAACTACTCTTGCAAAGTGATGCTCACCTGATTGCTACCAGCACTCTTCCAACACTTGTTCTGCGAGAATAAGAAAGTAAACAAGGAGATGCTATTTCACTAATTACATTGGTTCAGTTTAAATTATTTTTATCAGTTGCCTTTCTCCTGTAATAAGATGTTATGTAGTCCTATCTCGCCGTAATTCTTGCTGGATGGGTTCGGAGCCGATATTAAGCACTGACTTGGCCGATAGTAAAGCTCGAGAGCATTTACTGCCTCGAAGCTAACCCCTATCCCATGGTGCCTCACGGCAATTACCCAGATCTCGTTTGCCACGAAAGCTTCCAGGTTGTCTCCTTACTGGCTCATTGGCTAAGTAATAGATTTATTAACTAAATCTTGTCCTTTTCCAACCTTTTCTTCAATTACTTTCTTTATTACTGTTTTATTATTGTGTGACTGTTCTGAGAGTTTTGACCCCTATTTTTCCCCATAGGATTGTACGGCCTGTTTAAGTTAGAGGACCTTTCCTCCCTGAGTGTGCGTTTAAAAAAAAAAAAAAAAAGTTTATAATATACGATAGAATCTTCTTTCTATCTTTCGCTATCTTCGTTGTTATTGTTACCTTAGTCGTTAGTAGTTCGTATTGTTGTCTTGTCTAGCTAGACTAGTTTTTTCTGTTAGAATGTCTAAAGAAAAGGACTATCGCCCTTCGGGGTTTAAGAAATGTGATAGATGCTCACAAAAGATGTCTCTGACAGACAGTCACACCAGTTGCTTGTACTGTTTAGGTGAAGCTCATTTGCAAGAGCCCTGTACCTTTTGCCATGCATTCAATACCAGGGTCTTGAATGAGAGAAAATGTAAACTAATTGATAGGTGTCTTATGACCAGTTCCTTCCAGGAACAGCCGGAACTTGGTCAGGCAGCTCCTAAAACTTGGAAACGTAAATCTTTGGCCCCAGTTTCGGAGCCGTTGAAAAAGACCAAAGCGTCGGAGCCAAAGAGTTCTGGCTCCGATTCAGCTTCTTCCACATTGGTACCATCGGTCTCCTTGGTACTGAAGCAACCTTCGGTACAGAGAGAGTTACCTGATGTTGATCCTGTGTCACCTACTTTGAGATTTCCTGTTTTGGAGAGGAGGAGATCTCCTTCTGTCTCCACCAGATCCTCCAGAACACACTCAGATGAGGACGTCGAGCAGGTGGTGAAGAGGTTGCTTACAGATCCAGCTCTGGCAAAGAAATTGACCCCTCCGGACCCAAAGGCCTCAGAGCCGACCCTTTTACAAACCACTGATCCTCCTCTGACTGCTTCGCTCTCGGACCCAATCACTTCAGGTTCTTCGGTCTTGGATCTGTCTGTTCCAGGGATCCTTTCTGCTTCCTCGGAACTGATTACTCTGTCCTCAGTGGCTCAGTCTGGAGTCGAGGGATCTGGGAGCCAATGCTCTCGAGTTGACTCTGAGGGGGACAGTCACCCTGGGTTTTCTTCGGAAACGACCCTCCCTCTCAGTGCCTAGGCTCGACTCAGCTCGGCTTCCACATCTGCTTCAGAGCCTTTCCCCCTGGCTAGGAGCTGATCATCCATCTCCTTGGAGCGGAGGTCTTCATCGAAGCAGGGGGGAAAGGCTTTCGAAGCAATAGAGAAGGCTTTATCCTCTGCAAAAGCCATACATTTGGAACTTGTGTCCCATCAGCAACAAACAGCAACCTCTTCTCCCCTGCCACCCCCACAATATAGGAACCAGAAACCCAAGCAGCCCCTATTGGAGGTGCCCCCTCTCCGAGACTTCCCCAGATTATCATACTGGAGAGCTCCTTCGGAAGAGACTGTGTAAGAGGAAGCATGTTGACTCACCTGAGTCTTGTCACTTCTGACGCTGATTTGGAGGAATCAGAAGGGTCCACTAGATTCCTCTCTGAGGATATCTCCTTTTCTGACATCCTAGAAATCCTTAGACAGAGGGGTGACTGGAAGACCTCTAACCCTACAATGGATGAATCAGTGTATATTGAGGCCTTTGGTTCCCCACCTTCTGGTTGACACCACCTTATGACCAACTCTTAGGGGTCATACTATGGAAAGCCTGGACCTCCCCAGACTCATTGGAGCCTGTCCCGAGGAGGCCAAATAAATTCATGACAGCACCTGAAGACAAGTCTTTTCTTACCAGAGGAGATGTCCTTCAAGAATGCAACTGCAGTCATAACATATGGGTTGTCCTGCCTCAGGCAGCCCTCGGTCGGCCGGATTCCAAAGTCTGGGTCCAACGTCGGCTGATGTCGCATTTCTCTCCGACGTCAGAGCGGCTGGAATATATAAGCATCAGCCGACGCCATCTTCTTCAGTCTTTCTTGCCGCGCGCTGCCCGAAGCAGAAGCGGTTCGCAAGTGCCGGTCGGTCAGCTCCTGTATTCTTCGAATCCGAAGTCATCAAAAAAGCTAAGTACCCCGTTGGGGACCATTTCTTGCCTCAGCCTATGTCAGAAATTACTGAAAAAGTAAATAATTGTTTGTCTTGTGGTAGACAGATACCTCATAAGGATTTCCACTCTTACTGCCTTCCTTGCCTTGGCCCAGACCACGACGTCTCGGCCTGTGCCGCCTGTGCTCGCTTCAATAAGCGCACTCTCAGGCGCCGGGCGGGGTTCGTTGAAGACTTTTCCGGCTAAAAATTCGACTATACAATGCCGTCGGAACTACCGACATCGCAGACTCCCAAGAAAAGAAAAGACCGGGACCGACATCCTCGGCCCGCGTCTTCCACCGACACCATGCCAAAACCTAACACGAGTGCCCCGGTTCCTTCTGAGGCAGTTATTTCACCGCTCCGAACCGAAGACACTGCATTACCGATTCCTCCGATACCGGAGACCACGCCGACGCCAGTTATTGATTTTCCTCCGGATACTGAAACCGAGGAAATGCCCGAGACCATTACTGTGGATAAGGTCACTCCTGCATGGAGCTGCTAGGCCTCCTATATCCATGTCTGTCAAGGCCTACACACGTGCTAAGGCAGCCAGCAAGACCAAGCACCTTACTGCTAAAGCCTTACCTCAGTCTACTCCTGAAACACAAATCATGGCTATGGCCGCAGACTTAATTTCCATGATCAGAGGTTCCCAGGCCCATCCAGAGAGGGGAACCCAGCTCCCTTCTTATAAGAGGCCCCGGGTTGAACCCTCTGACCCTCTCCCTTCACATGAAGATTCTGAGGACTCTGTTCACTCTGATAGCCAGGAAGAGCCCTTCCAGACCTATGAGGACTCGGATGCAGAGGATTCCATCCCCTCGGCCTCCCCTCCTGAGGATATTTCTTTTGGGGAAGTTCTGCATTCCATGAGGGAGCATTTTAAGTGGCAAGGCCAGGAATATTCTGATTCCAGAAAGCGCCTTCGAACCTTCCTTAAAAAGCCCCAACACAGGCCCTTAGCTATACCTCCTGTGCTTGATGTTTTGGATGATCTATACTCTGACTCCAGTGTTACTCCTGATACTCTTCCTCCTGCTCCTGCCAAGCCTGACAGATACTATAGGGTCCCAGAAACACATTTTCATTTCTTTAGGGCCCATGCTGTAGATTTAGAAACAATTTCACAGGGACCGAAAGGGGTTTCAGCTACCACCTCCAAAAATCCCTTACCTTCCAACAGGGAAGCTAGGTCATTAGAGAGGTGGGGGAAGAAGGTCTACACCTCCACTACTTTATCTATGAGAGCTCTCATTTGTCTCTTTCATATGTTTCAATATCAGGATTACCTGTTAGATGATTTACAGAAAACATTGGCCTCTCCTGAACCTTTAGATAGGAAAGCATTGCAGGAGGCTGTATATAATTCTCAGCAAGTTAGCAGTCACTTTCTGCAGTGTGGATATGATGCATTGGAAGCTTCATGTAGGGCAGTTATGACAGGGGCGGTCATTCGTAGACATGCATGGTTAAAAGAACAACCTCTACCAGATCATGTTAAGGCAAAACTTCTTGATGCACCCTTGGAAAAGAACAACCTTTTTGGTGCTAATGCTAAAGATGTGTTAAAGTCCATTGAGGAAAAAGCCAAGTCAGTTCAGACAGTCAAAGATTTCCTCCAGGTTCAGCCTCCCAGATTCAGCAGAAATTGGCCTTCTAAAAACTGGTCCTTTCCTAATCCTGAAAGATTTCAAAGGGGTAAAAACAGGCGTGGCCGAGGAAGAGGGCAATACAGAGGTTCCTACAGGGGACGACAATGGCAACCAACAAACCAAAGAAGTGACGCAGGGGTTTCTCCTGCTCCACAGGGACAATCTCAATGACTTTCCTCTACTTCCGCTGACCAAGGAGCAAACAGAAGCTCCGTTGAAGGAAAATTATCTCTGTTTTCAGACAATTGGCACAGATTGACAAAGGACAAATGGATTTTGGACATTATAGACCAAGGTTACAGGTTCCACTTTCATACCTTACCAAGAAAACAAGGCATGCCAAACCTACCACAAAACCAGAGGGCAGAGGCTATCAAACAAATTTCTCTGCTTGCTCAGATCAAAGCAATAGAAAAAGTTCCACAACAAGAACAAGGCCAGGGGTTTTACTCAAGACTGTTCCTTGTTCCAAGAAAAGAAACTCAATGAAGACCAATACTGGATTTGTCCGCATTAAACACTTTTCTCATAGTACCAAAGTTCAAAATGCTGACTCTACAGCAACTCCTTCCCATGCTGGGCAAGGGGTCTTGGCTGATTACTCTGGACCTCAAGGAGGCATACCTGCATGTCCCTATCAGACACAGCTGCAGAAGATACCTCAGATTTCTTGCAGGGCCAGAGCATTATCAATTCTCAGCATTGCCATTTGGCTTATCTACTGCGAGTATTCACGAAATGCCTGGCTTCAGTAATTGCTCATTGCAGGCTCCAGGGATCCAAATTTACCCATACCTGGACGACTGCCTCATACAAGCGGACGACAAACTGATTTTGACAAAAAACTTGAATTATGTCATACAATTGCTACAGGCTCTGGGATACACAGTCAACTTCCAAAAGTCAAGACTTCAGCCATCCCAGCAAATAACCTTCTTAGGAGCCAAACTAGACACAGCCTCTCAAATGGCTTACCTGACAGAAGACAAGCAAAAGAAGTTAACTCATTATTTCAAAGGTTTGGCAAAGCTCACCCAGATGACTGCAAGGAGATTCCTACAGGCCCTGGGTTACATGGCATCCTGCATTCTCCTGGTTCCATTAGCAAGACTACACATGAGAAAGCTACAATGGTATTTAAAAAGCTTATGGTCTCAGCACAGCAACAACCTAGAGACAACCATACCGCTCATTCCATGCCTACAGAAGGAATTTCTATGGTGGGCCTCTGTAAGCCAGGCAAACACAGGTATGTCATTCAAAAGACCTCAGATAACACAGACCATGACCACAGACGCCTCAGACCTTGGATGGGGGGCGCACATGGAGGGCAGATGTATTCAAGGACAATGGTCTCCAAAGGAAACACATCTGCATATCAACCAAAAAGAAATGCTGGCAGTAATGCACGCCATCGAGGCCTTTCGACAACAACTTCAGCAAGGCCACATGCTAATACAGACAGACAACACCACTGTGATGTGGTACATAAGCAGGGGGGCACCCATTCTTACCCCCTTTGCAGACTGACAATGAATCTTTGGGAAAAATCACTGAGCCTAAACATACAGTTGCAATCCCAGTTTATACCAGGCAAAGACAATGTGCTGGCGGACAGCCTAAGCAGGAATTTCCTAGACCCCCACAAGTGGAGGTTACATCCGGAAATCTTCATACGACTCACCTCGACATGGGGCAGGCCAGAAGTAGACCTATTTGCCTCCCACCTCAATCATCATCTACAAAAGTTCTGTTCAAGGACATATCATCCACAAGCATGGAAAACAGATGCTCTCTCATTCAACTGGAACTTCCTAAAAATCTATGCATTCCCACCTCTGCCACTGATGACCACAGTATTACTAAAGATCAAAGCAGAGAAGCCCAAGGGGATCCTAATAGCTCCAGACTGGCCAAGACAGCACTGGTACCCACTACTACGGAGCATATGCCACAACAAAAAGTGGGCCCTTCCCCAATGGCCCCAACTTTTGACTCAACATAACTTCAAGACAGTACATCACAACATTCAGACGCTGCAGCTAACAGCTTGGGAGATCCCATGAATAACCTCAATCTATCTCTCTCCAAGGAAGTTCAGAGGATACTAACAGAAGCCCGAAGACCATCCACCAGAAAGGTTTACTCAGCAAAATGGAAGAGATTCAGCATTTGGAATACCAGCAAGGGTCATGATGCATCATTATTGAACATCCCTCTCATTCTGGAATATTTGGCAGATATGCTACAGAATGGACTCTCATATTCTTCCATAAAAATACATGCTTCAGCTATTTCAGCTAGATATAACACTGATCCACCTGTGTTTTCACATCCTTTGTTAAGGCAATTCCTTAGTGGAATCAAGAATATAAAGCCACCAAGAAAGGCTCCAGTACCAGCTTGGGACCTCAACTTTGTCCTAGAAAAACTGACTCTACCTCCCTTTGAGCCAGCAGCTTCTGTGGACATACATTTTCTCTCATGGAAGACAGCTTTCCTGTTGGCAATTACCTCAGCAAGAAGGGTTTCGGAACTACAGGCCCTAATGGCAATACCACCGTTCATAATTTTTCACAGAGACAGGGTCTCCTTACGAACCAACCCTACCTTTATGCCAAAAGTGGTATCTAGGGTTTCTTTAAATCAAGCCATTCACTTGCCTACTTTCTTTCCCAATCCTGAGAACAAAGGGGAAAGACTGTTGCATACCTTGGACATTCACAGACAACTTTGCTACTACCTGGACAGAACCAAGACCAGTAGGAAGTCTGATCAGCTTTTTGTAGCTTACGCCCCTAGAGTACAAGGAAAAGCAATTTCCAAACAGACTATTTCAAAATGGATTGGACATTGCATCAGATTCTGTTATTCCTTCCATGGAAAGAGTGTACCAGCCAATGTCAGACCACACTCCACCAGAGCTACAGCCACCTCAACAGCATTCTTAAGAGGGGTGCCTACAAAAAACATTCTAGAAGCTGCTACATGGAGCTCCGTGCATACATTTTCCAAACACCACAACCTTCCTCTATATTCCAGATCCAGAGCAGGCTTTGCTTCTGCAGTCCTGCAGGTATTGATAGCTACACCATCCTTTTCTTAGAGCTTTCCACCTCCCCCAACTAAGCTATGGTATTCAACCCATATGTTATGACTGCAGTTGCATTCTTGAAGGACATAGTACAGTTTTGTACCTACCATAAATGTAGATGTCCGATAGATATGCAACTGCAGTCGGGTTTTCCCTCCCTCCTTCCCCTCTATGCCTTGGGTCCACTCCTATCCCTGTTACCCTTAGCTGGGGATATCTGTTATGGTGTATCTGTTTATTGCTTGTTTATTTGTCTGGAATTCTGTTTTTCTTCCAATTTGATTACAGCCTTCCTTGGAGGGCACCTGGCATCTGGGGCAAGAAACACTGAAGAAGATGGCGTCGGCTGATGCTTATATACTCCAGCCGCTCTGACGTCGAGAAATGCGACATCAGTCGTTGTCGGACCCAGACTTTGGAATCCGGCCGACCAAGGGCTGCCTGAGGCAGGACAACCCATATGTTATGACTGCAGTTGCATATCTATCGGACATCTACATTTATGGTAGGTACAAAACTGTACTTTCCCCTTGATACTGTGGTGGTAGCAGCGGCCACCAAGAAGGAGTTGTCCAAAACATCTTCTAATATCCATCCTCTTAACAAGGGGTCTAGGATGATGGATAGGTATGGGAAGCGTACCTTCTCTTCAGCGGCCTTTACTCTAAGGTTGCTGAATTACCTTACCCATTTTACTCATTCAGATGGATGATTTAAAGGAATTAGGAGACACCCTTCAGGGTTAAGTAGCTCCAGGATCCATGGATAAAGTTTAGGCGCAGCTCCCCACCCTTACGTCGATAGCTAATGCCTTCATGAGGCTGATATCGTATGCAGCAGATAGAGCGAGTAGGGCAGCCGCAGCAGGAATCTCTCTCAGGAAACATTCTTGGATGCGGCTTTGTAATTTCATGGAATCCTTTAAGTCTTCCTTCACTAACGTCCCCTTTGACAGTTAATCTCTTTTTGGACCAGAAAGAGACTTTGACCAGGTGCGAGCAAGAAGGGAAAACCTTATCTGCCATCTTGAGTCCACTTCCCCCTTCCATCTAGACCCTATCCCTAGGGGAATACAGGAGGGAAAATGTGGTTCCGTAAATCCCAAAAAGGTTACCCTCAGGCACAAGGACAACCCGCCCCTAGAGGCAGAGGGGGAGGATATAATGGAAGACGCCATCCTCGCGGCAGAGGAGGTCCGCAACACTAGGGAGATAGAGAAACCTTCTCTGATCGTCCCTTTCGTTGCCCATGAGGGGTTGCCCGACTGTTTGTCTCTGGAGGCAGTCGGGGGTCGTCTATCGCTGTACCCAAGTGCCTAGCTAAACATTTTGCAAGATCGTTGGGTACACACCATAATATCCAGAGGTTATCTGATTCCCTTTCTTTCCGACCCCCCAGCAAACCGCTCTGTATCAGACGTGCCACCCGTTCAACTAGACTGTGCAGCATCAGAGGTTATCTCGTTGCTGCAAAAAAGAGTCATCCAAGAAGTCCCAACAGAGCAAATAGGATGTGGAACGTACTCTCGATTCTTTTTAGTTCCAAAAAAGACAGGGGACTAGATCAATTCTAGACCTCAGCAGACTCAACAAGTCCATAAAGAAATCGAAGTTCCGAATGATCATTCTGCAGTCGATATTCCCCTTTATCGGGAAAGACAATTGGATGTGCTCAATAGATCTTCAGGATGCATACTACCACATCAAAATGGACAGGTGCTCCAGGAGACACTTATGCTTCCTGCTGGGAGCCAGTCATTTTCATTTCCGAACACTGCCCTTTGGTCTTACTACAGCCCCCAGAGTGTTCACCAAATGCATGGCAGTGGTAATGGCTCACCTGAAACATCAAGGATCTCAGGTGTTTCCATACCTAGATGACTGGCTCCTCACTGCCACCACCAAGCATCAACTCGTCAGATCCAGGGACGAGACTCTATCCTTGTGCTACAGTTTGGGCACCACAGTCAACCTAAAAAAAAATCAGCCTTATCTCCTTCGCAGCACATTGTATTCTTAGGCTCAGAAATAGACACAACCACCATGTCAGCAAGACTAACACCAAAAAGAATAGAGTCTCTATGCAACCAAGTCAGATCCTTGCTAAACAGTCACAAAGTTCAGGCCAGGGTAGTCCTTCAAATCCTAGGGACTATAGCTTCATCCATCCTATTCCTTCCGCTAACCCATCTACATATGAGAATACTTCATTGGCTACTATTTGCCCAATGGTCGATGCAGGAACTTCCCTTGTCTCATCAGATTTTCATAACAAACACCTGCAAGAAGGATCTGACATGGTGGTTGCATACAGAACAACTTCTCTTAGTTCGTCCACTTGTTCCTCCCCAAAATAAAGCAGTTTTGACCACGGATGCTTCCCAGATTGGGGGGGGGGGGCATTATCTGGGAATGACAGTCCAAGGTACTTAGCAGAACAACTTGCACATCCAATGTTCTGGAGATGAGAGTGGTGTTATATGCATTGCAAGCATTTCACAGCTCTCTTCCCACCTGGACAATTGCGATCCAGTCAGACAACATGTCTGTCGTGTGGTACATAAACAAGCAAGGGGGAACCAAATCTTACCCACTTTGCTGAGAGGCCTTAAGAGTTTGGAAATGGGCGATGGACACTCAATGTTTTCTGGTAGCAATGCACATCCTGGGGAAATCCAGTGTGATAGCAGACAAACTCAGCCGAGCAATTCTGATGCCTCACGAGTGGTCCCTGAATGCAGAAGTTGTGAAAGAAGTTTTTCACAGATGGGACCAGCCTTGCTGCGACACACACCTGAACACCAAATACAGCAGCTACTTTGCCCTAAAATGGGGATGTTACTCAGGGATGCTCTAGTCCACGATTGACCCCCAGGACTTCTTTATGCCTTCCCACCTTTTCCTCTCATCCCAAAGGTAATACAGAAAGCAAAACAGTTGAGGAGTACCCTGATCCTCATTGCTCCTTGCTGCCCTTGACAAGTATGGCTTCCCTTCCTGTGGCCCTATATTTTGGAGGAACCATGGATTCTGGAGCCATCTCCAGACCTCCTGATTCATCAGTCAGGGCAGGTCTACTTCACCATCCATACCCTCAAATTGACAGCATGGCTGCTCCTGTTCCACGAATAGCCTGGTGTATCTCCCTCTCCCCTTCAATCAAACATATTCTGATTTCGTCCCATAAGCCTTCCACTCGGAAGTTATACCCCAGCAAATAGAAAAGGTTCTATATTTGGGCTATAAACCAAGGCTTAGATCCCTATACAGCTCCTATAGAATCTGTGTTATCCTTTCTTGCGTCAGTTTTTCATGAAGGAGCTGCAGCCGCTACAATCAGAGTTCAGTTAGCTGCCATTTCTAATTTCCATTTTGGCTTCATGGGAAAACCCATCATGTCGCACTCTTTTTGCAAAACGTTTTTGAAGGGAGTTCTCCTTCTCAGGCCTCCGATCAAACAACCATCAGAACCCTGGGATCTGAACTTAGTTCTCACATCATTAATGTATGCACCCTTTGAGCCCTCTTCTTCATCGGATCTGAAATTGTTATCTTGAAAAACACTATTCTTAGTAGCCATAACCTCTGCTAGGAGAGTTTCAGAATTACAAGCCCTTACTATTCGACCTCCTTAAATTATTTTCCACAAGGATAAAGTCTCACTCAGGACAAACCCTTCCTTTCTTCCTAAGGTATGCTCAGAGCATAATCTCAACACTACTGTTGAGCTACCAGTGTTTTTTCCAAACCATTCTAATAAATCTGAGTACAGATTACACCAATTAGACATTCACAGAATTCTCAGGTTTTACTTATACAGGACTAAAGAATACAGAAAATCAGATCGATTATTTGTTTCCTTTTCAGACAAAAATAAGGGTTTGCCTGTTTCTAAGGTTACTCTTTCAAAATGGCTTTCAGATTGCATTTCCTTTGCTTATCAAACTGCTAGCAAACAATTACCCAACAAAGTAAAAGGTCATTCTACTAGGGCAGTATCTACTTCATGTGCCTTTAGATCTAGGCTCTCGATACTATTTGTGCAGCAGCTACCTGGGCAAGACCACACACTTTTGTCAGTCATTACAAATAGGATTTGGCCTCCCAGGACAGGTCATTCTTTGGGTCCTCTGTGCTGAAGAATCTCTTTGTTTGAGCCACCTGGGATAAAGGAGCTAGGGACGCTGTCCCATCCAGCAAGAATTACAGCGGGATAGGACTACATAACATAAGGAAGTTATGTTCTTACCAGAATGTTCCATGTTTGTAGTCCATCTCACCTACATTCTTGCGTCCCTCCCTCCTACCCCCTTCCTGTTTCTGGAGGATCTGGTGGACTGTACTGGTGCTGTCTGACCTGGTTGTAGTTGTTGTCCATCTGGCATGGATAATGTTACATAATTTTTTGTCTGTATGTATACAGTTTCTGATATTTTCATAACTGTTAGGTACTATTTGCTTTCTTGCAAACAAGATCTGGGGAATTGTCGTGAGGCACCATGGGATAGGGGTTAGTCTTGAGCCAGTAAAAGCTCTCAAGCTTTAGTATCGGCCGAGTCGGAGCTGAATATCGGCTCCGAACCCATCCAGCAAGAATGTAGGTGAGATGGACTACAAACATGGAACATTATGGTAAGTACATAGCTTCTCTTTTTCTGCTTTCAGGCAAATATTTCAGGATCACTGAAGTAAAAATAGATGAAGTAACTGTAGAGTGGCCTAGTTATACTGCTATTTTTAATTCAGTTTCTTCTTTGCTATCTGTTCCAGCCACTACAGCAAATAACATGACTCTGCATGTGTTGTCCTCAACTGTGTTCCATCTCCCTTACCTCTTGGAAATTCCACCCCACCACAGTATACTTTGTTTTTGCATTACTCCCTTCTGTCTGTCTGTTAGCATTTGTACTATTACTACTGTGAAGATAGGTAAAGGCTGCCAGCCTAGCCAGATAGAATTTTGTAGATAATTCTGTCATTTCTAAATATTAATGTAAGCCACATGCTTTTTCTCTTAAATATGAAAAGACTGCATTGGATATTGAACTTCAAAAATGTAACAACAGTGCACTCTGCTGTAAGAAAGCTAAATCAAGCATTTTAACACTGTCTTTGATGTCAACATTTGGAGCCGATATGTCTAGAGGGAAGCATCCTGCCTATTGTTTTAAGACCAGAGTTAATGGCTAGAATTTGCATGTATAAATGTCCTTTATTGCTCTGGTTTCTGACCAGATGTAAAGAATGTAAATGTAGTTTCTGTTTGCCTGGGAGCACCAAAGAAGTGTGAAGAATGATGGCATGTGAAACAGCTCTGTGTTATCAATTTAGAGAGAGAGAATCAGAGAGCTCAGTGCATTTTGTCTTGAGAAAATCCAACATCACCAGCACTGCTTTGCTCTTTATGTAAGTTATTTAGAACTGAGTTTTCTCTTAGATATAACTAGGAAATAGGAAGATTAGACTGGTTTGTTTTTCTGTGATGTCAGAACTTTTGCTACTGTATTATTTTAAGTATTCAAAGTGATCTCTGAACTCTTGACTAACACTGTGTAGTAAGAAGTACTGTCTTGTGTTTTTATTATTTATTATTAAATATTTTTAAACCTTTCAACTGTGGCTGTTCTGTGTAAATATAATTTAAGCTCTGGAGTACATTGCATGTATATAGTGATGCTGTACCAAGTCATTCCAAATAAGTCTTGACTGTTAGGTCACACTTACCATTTGGAAAATAATATTGCACAGTAATAATTGGACACCCTTTTAAGGGCCTTTGAGTAGCTGATAAATATTAGTGGGTGGTGACAGCTGGTACTACCTTTTAGACTGGGCAGGAAAGGGGCACAGCTGGAGAGCCTGTGCCAGCCTTCCCCAGGAGTGTCTGTGTGGTTGTATAAACTCTTATCTCAAAGTGTGTGTGTGTCAGCTACTCGGGCAGGGGTATGAAGCACTGGTTGGACAGAGAGGGTGCTGGAAATTTTAGCTTGTCTACTAGGCTGAGATCTGGACCCTATAGCTGTGCCAGTGGGGAATCTTATTGGAGACCTGGAGAGAAAGGGAGCAACCAGCCCCTGACTGACTGTGATCTGGACCCTATAGCTGTGCCAGTGGGGAATCTTATTGGAGACCTGGAGAGAAAGGGAGCAACCAGCCCCTGACTGACTGTGATCTCTGTGTGCTCTTAAGGGAAATTGTACTTTACTGTGTGTGTGTGTGTATTTATTATCCTTTCCCTGTATGGTGTTAGTGGTGATGATTGAGGCTCCTTGATTGCTGGTCCAGTGCGCAGGTGTCACAGCTACTATTTTTTCTTCCTAATTCTGACAGACTATTGTATACTTCATCTGCAAGTGTCAGTTACTATTTCAAGGTAAGTAGCTGTTGGAAAAAATGTAGTATATTAGTCACATTACTGAACCTCACATGCACACCTAACCTTGTTGAGGCCTGTTTTCTGATATCTGTCTTATATACACCTCCTTGTTTTTGACAAAATTGATACTGCTGTACGTGACCTTATCCATTGATCTGAAGTTGTCTTCATTTGCTCTTCAACCTGTGGGTACTCTGATCTGGCACGGAACTGACTCGGACGAATTTCCAGCATCTGATCTGAGCTCCAAGCTCCTCCCCTACCCATAATGCCCTTGTCTCCCTCCTCCCTTCAGATCTTGTTTGCCATGCTTGGTATAAGCATCGTGAGCTGTTGCTCTAAGCTTATGTTGTGGTAAGTGACTTCTGTCTATATATCTTTTTCTTTCTTTTCTACCTCCCCTCGTGCGTTTGCATCAATAAAAAAAAAAAAAAAACTACTTCTGCCTTTCTATCGAGCGTATGTGCATGTGTCATCTGGTTGGGCCTCTTAGATTTTCAGTCATGTCTGAGACACCCAAACCAGGGTTCTGTAAGTGCATGTATTATGGCCATAAGGTCTCCCCAGCTGATGGCCATGCTCTGTGCATTGAGTGCCTAGGAGCTGCTCATTTAGAGTCGTCCTATTCCAGCTGCGTGGGGTTCAATCCCTGTGCATTGATGGACAGGAGGAGCAAGCTGATTATCAAAGCCTTCTTCCCCATCCTAAAAATGGAGCTCAGGCCTCCTCAACCCAGGGTTTTACTTCTGTCTCTGCCCCGGCCTCTGGGACTCAACCTCCCATCAAGAGGTGCGGGGACTGGGGCAAGCTAGTTAAGCACAAGGACAAGCCGAGGAAGCAGGCCCCTGATTGCTCATCCTCCGGCCAAGGTCTGCTCGGCTCCGAGAACGGAATCTCCCCAGCTCCATTCCCCTCATTTTTTCCCCGGAGTTGGAGGAGCTTCAGACATGTTCGCCGGCTCAGGTTTCACCTCACTGCTCTTCTAAGCTGGTACCAGTGGCCTCTTCATCCAGATCCACCAGCACCCTTTCCGAAGCAGAGGTGGACAGGGTGATGCGGAGGTTTGTCCACACCCAGATACAGATGGGAGTCTTGCCTGCCCCCTCTCCCTCTGGAGCGGGGGGGGGGGTATGCAGTCCGCGTTCATACCAATTACTCCTGCTCCAATCCAGTCCCCGGCTTTGGAGCCTTTGGATCTGAGGACCCTCAGCATCAAGGGGTCGGCGCTGATGGTACCTTGTACCTCAGTGCAGGCCATTACCTTGAGTAGGTCGGATCTGACAAGCTCTGATCCATCTGGCTCTCTGGAGCATTAGCCTCAGTGCCAGATCTGAGGGGATGGTATCAGCTCTGAGTTTTTTGAAAGAGAGCCTTCATCTTGGAATTTCAGTGCCTGGAGGTTCAGCTGCGGCTCCCCCATTGATTCAAAGGGTTGGAGACTCATCTGTAGCCCCTTCTCAGAGGTCCATTTCCCTTCGGCTTTTGACAAGGTGGAGAGGGTTTTCTCAATCCCATCGAGACCCTTGACTATCTTTTCTTTGGAATCTGCCCTGGCTACCTCTGTTTCTGGTGGAGATCTAGCTATCCTGCTACCTCAGGGACTGCCTGCCACTTCTTTGCCCCAAGGAATACCCACTTGGGAACAGTGAGATGTTGACGAGTCTTTCCCAGAGACCCCCACTCAGGAGGTGCTTTGTAAATGTACATGTAAAAGGAGGCACTTGGACTGCCCACCAGAGTCCCTCACAGAAGACATCGATTTAGAGGGAGAGGAACGTTCCCCCCGGTCACCCCCCCCCCCACGAGGATGTCTCCTTTGGAGACATCATGAAAATCCTTAGACATCGAGGGGGGTGGTCTGCCCAAAAACCTAACCCAGATGAAACGGTGTTTCTGGAGGCATTTGGCACAGGACCCTGTACCTTCTGGGTGTCCCCTCCTGCAGATCCACTAGTGGACCTAATTACATCTCAGGCGTGGAAGGAGCCGGATACACTGGAGCCAATCCCCAAACACCCGGATAAGATTTTAAGTGCGCGATCCGATAGGAATTACTGGACCAAGGGATTCCCTGTTGATGCCATGGTGGTGGCCGTGGCTTCTAAGAAGCAGCTTGCACAGGAGAGCTCCACAGTTCATTTACCAGACCGAGAGTCCAGGACGATGGACCATTTTATGAAGCTTGTGTACAGTTCAACAATGTTTTTAGTGCGTGTGCTGAACTACTTGGCATATGTGATTAGGCTTCACTGAGATCTGGTCAAGGAGATCACTGCCCAAGTCGGCAGAGGACAAGAAAGTTTTCTCCTCTGGAACGGCCACATTCACGTTGATTGCTAATACCTCTATGTGTCTCCTCTCTCATGCTACCAAGGGCATGGCTAGAGATGCCAGAACAGGCATTGCCATCAGACGTCATGCCTGGCTCTGGCTTTGTGTCTTCTCATAGCCCTTTAAGGTGTCTTTTACTAACACCCTGTATGACATTTCCACCCTTTTTGGAAAGTCAGTACGCAACACTCTAGTCCAGGGTGAGAAATACAGGAAGACTCTGCCATCGGGATCCACTTTTCGGACCCTCAATGAATCTTTTCAAGGAATCAGTGGGGTGCCAAGAAGATGCGGTTCCGGAAATCTCAGAGCTAGCCCCAGGACACTCTGGACTCGCCTTTCCCCAGAGGCAGAGGGGTATTCGATAGACGCCATCCCCAAGGCACAAGGGGTCCGAGGAATCAAGGGTCTTGAGAGCTTTTGTTGGACAGACCCACCCAGCAACCCTAAAGGGTTGCCCAGCTACTCTGCTCTGGAGGCAGTCGGGGGATGCCTCTCACTGCCCCCAACGGATTCAATCACAGACAATCGTTGGGTGTTGCAAATCATATCCAGAGGCTACTCAATCCCTTTCAGTCAACCACCTCTTCTGCCTGAACACCTCCCGGAAGTTCCAACCTTGCAAAGGGAGGAGGCAGCACTGGAAATTGCAAAGCTGCTAGAAAAGAGTCATCCAACCCTTCCCCCCAGACCAGACTGGATTAGGCTTTTATTCCAGATTCTGTTTGGTGCCAAAGAAGACAGAGGACTTGCGACCCATTCTGGATCTCTCCATTTTAAATCGGTCAGTTGCCAAGACAAAATTCCAGATGGTCACTCTTCAATCTATCCTGCCCTTTCTGCAGGAGAGCAATTGGATGTGCTCAGTCCATCTTCAGGATGCGTACAACCACATCAAAATGGATAGACACTCACGGAGGTTTCTCTGCCTCTGGCTGGGGCCAGTCATCACCAGTTCAGAGCACTCCCCTTTGGTCTCACCACAGCCCCCAGGGTGGCGATCAAAGTGATGGCAGTGGTAGTGGCTCACCTGAGACTACAGGGATTCCAGGTCTTCCCCTACCTGGACAATTGGCTCCTTGCTGCCCCTTCCAGGCATCAACTCTGCCAAGCGAGGGATTCACTGCTTTATTTAGCCCACCAGTTGGGCATAACCATCAATCTCAACAAATCGTTACTGGATCTGGTTCAAGTGCTAGATTTCATTGGAGCTCTGTTGTACATGATTCAAACCAAGGTCTTTCTAACCTCAGAGAGAATCCAGTCTCTGAAACTACATATCCTCTGTATCCTTCAAGCTCAGTCGCCAATGGCGGAATTGGTATTACGTGTGTTAGGGTCCATGGCGGCCACGATCACTCTCTTACCCATGGCCCGGTCACACATGCCGGTACTTCAGTGAACCTTTGCAGTTCAATGGTCCATGCTAGATCTTCCATTGTCTCACCCTATTCGAGTATCTCAGGTGTGCAGGGACTCTCTTCTGTGGTGGATTCATTCCCCTGATCTTCTCCGGGGGTCGCCCTTTTTTTCTGCCTCACCCTTTGGTGACAGTGACCACGGATGCCTCCCTTCTAGGGTGGGGAGGGCACTGCTTGGGAAGGGCAGTCCAGGGTACATGGTCCCCCTACGAGACTCAATTGCATATCAGTGTCCTGGAGATGAGACTGTGCTCCTAGCATTGCAAGCTGTCCATGCCCATCTTCCCCTGGGGACGATTGCTATCCAGACAGACAATATGTCAGTGGTCTGGTACATCAGCAAGCAGGGGGGAACCAGGTCTTATCCCCTGTGTTGTGAGGCCATGAGACTGTGGGAGTGGGTGATCTCCACCAGTTGTTTTTTGGCGGCAGCGCACATTCCGGGGAGGTCCAACATTCTAGCCAACAGGCTTAGCAGGTCTATCCTGATGCCTTACGAGTGGCCTCTGAACCCTTCAGTAGTGAAACAGATCTTTCTCAAATGGGGTCAGCCTTGCTGCGATCTCTTCACCTCTCCTTCCAGTGCGAAGTGCAGCAAGTTTTTCACTCTGAACCCTCCTCAGGGGGAAGCGCTCAGAGGTGCTCTGGTTCATGCTTGGCCCTCCAGTCTTCTGTATGCATATCCTCTTCTGCCCCTAAAACTGAAATTTCTTCAGAAAGCTCGCAGGCTGGGGAGCTCTGTCATCCTCATTGCCCCATTCTGGCCTCACCAAGTATGGTTCCCCTCTCTGTGGTCTCATGTTGTGTGTCTGCCCTGGATGTTGGATCCAATTCCAGATCTCATCTCTCATCCCTCAGGGATTCCCCATCCAGACCTGGTTAGTCAGAAGCTCACTGCTTGGCTGCTGCAGTTCCCGTGATAGTCAGGACTCCTGGGTTATATTCACCGGTCAAAAGGATTTTGGTTGTGGCTCATAAATCTTCTACCAGGAAGGTTTATTCCAGTAAGTGGAAACTTTTTTTCTATTTGGTCTTCTCAGCGTGACCTAGACCCCTTCACTGTTCCGGTTCTGGTGGTTTTAGAATTTTTAGCAAGTATTTTTCAGCAAGGTGTCAGTTCTTCTACTGTCAAGGTCCAACTGGCAACTATAGCTAACTTTCTTGTAGGCAACAGTATGTATTCTCTAGCTTCTTCTAAGCTTTATAAAGCCATTTTAAAAGGTACTTTGTTACTTTGACCACTGGTTAAGGACCCAACGCCTCCTTGGGATCTCACACTATTTCTGCAAGCTTTGGTCTCACCCACCTTTGAGCCTGCAGCCTCAGTGAACTTACAATTTCTGTCCTGGAAGAAGGCTTTCTTGGTTGCTATTGCATCTGCCAAAAGGGTTTCAGAACTTCAGTCATTGTCAGTTAGGCCTCCTTATTTGGTATTTCTTAAGGACAGGGTGTCCTTGCATACTAAGCCATCCTTTCTTCCTAAAGTAGCTTTGGAATCCAATATTAATCAAGTAATTAATCTCCCGGTTTTCTTCCCAAATTTTCAAAATAAGGGGGGGAACAAACTACACTTGTTGGATATGCATAGACAGTTAAGTTTTTACCTGCATAGGACTAAATCCTTTTGTAAGTCTGATCAACTCTTTTGTCTCCTATTCTAAGCCTTTTTCAGGGTAACCAGTGTTGAAGGTCACCATTGCCCATTGGATTTCCCATTGTATTACCCTGGCATATTCGGCTAGAGGTTTATCCCCACCAGGTCATGTGAAGGTACATTCCACTAGATCTGTCATTACTTCAGCTACCTTTTGGTCCAGTGTGTCTTTAGATGACATATGCTCTGCGGCTACTTAGGCTTCTTCACATACTTTCATCTTGCTTTACAAGTTGGACATTCTATCCAGGAACAGAGCATCCTTTGGCTCTGCCGTGCTTTGGAATATCCTTCCATGAGGCCCTCCCAGGTGTTAAGTAGCTTGGGGACTGTGTCCCACAGGTTGAAGAGCAAATGAAGACAACAACTTCAGATAAAGAAGTTATGCACTTACCATAATGTTCCATCTAAGATGTCCTTCAAGAATGCAACTGCAGTCCTGACATATGGGTTGTCCTGCCTCAGGCAGCCCTTCGGTCGGCCGGATTCCAAAGTCTGGGTCCGGCGTCGGCTGATGTCGGCCCTTTCCTGATGTCAGAGAGGCCAGGGTATAAAAACATCAGCCGACGCCATCTTCTTCAGTCTTTCTTGCCGCGGTGCCCGAAGCAGAAGCAGTTCGCAAGTGCCGGTTGGCCAGCTCCTGAGTTTTCAGTTACCGAAGTCATCAAAAAGCTAAGTACCCCGTTGGGGATCTCTTTCTTGCCTCAGCCGATGTCAGATAAAACTGCAAAAGTTAATAATTGTTTGTCTTGTGGTAAACAAATACCTCATAAGGATTTCCATTCTTACTGCCTCCCCTGTCTCGGCCCAGACCACGACGTCTCGGCCTGTGCGGCCTGTGCTTGCTTCAATAAGCGCACACTTAGGCGCCGGGCAGAGTTTGCTGAGAACTTTTTTGGGGAAAATTATTCCTATAACATGCCGTCGGAGCTTCCGACAGCACACATTTCTAAAAAACGGAAGGACCGGGACCGACATTCGCAGCCCGCGACTTCTTCCGACACCACGCTAAAGCCTACCGCGAGTGCATCAGCCTCCTCGGAGTCGGTAATTCAACCGCTTCAGGCCAACGACACCGCATTACTGCAGACTTCGGTCCCGAAGGCAACCCCGGTGCCGGTTGTTGATTTTCCCCCGGAAACCGAAGCCCAAGATTTGCCTGAAACCATGCCGGTAGACAAAGTCACTCCAGCACATGGGGCAGCTAGGCCTCCTGTTTCTATGTCCATCAAGGCCTTCACACGTGCTAAGGCTGCCAGCCAGGTTAAATCTCACCCTCCTAAATCTATCCCACAGGGTCCCACTTCAGATAAACAGATCATGACTTTAGCTGCAGATCTCATTTCTTTAATCAGGGGCTCTCAGACTCATCCAGACAGGGGTTCTCAGCCGCCCTCAGACAAAAGGCCTAGGGTTGAGCAGACTAATACCCTTTCCTCAGATGAGGCCTCTGGTGAGTCAGGCCACTCTGATTCCCAGGAGGAATCCTTCCCGGCCTACGAGGATTCTGATGCTGAGGATTCCATTCCTTCTGCCTCTCCTCCTGAAGATATTTCCTTTGGGGAAATTCTTCACTCCATGAGGGAGCATTTCCAGTGGCAGGGTCAGGATTTCTCCGACTCCAGGAAAAGGCTTCGGACCTTCCTTAAAAAAACCCAGCACAGGCCTTTAGCTATACCCCCAGTGCTAGATGTATTGGATGATGTGTTTTCAGACTCCAGTACCACACCTGATTCTCTACCCCCTGCTCCTGTCAAGCCAGACAGATATTACAGGGTCCCAGAAACCCATAAGCATCTCTTTAAGGCCCATTCTGTTGATCTGGAAACCATTTCTCAGGGGCCCAAAGGCGTGGCTATTTCCACGGCCAAAAATCCTTTGCCCGCAGACAGGGAATCTAGATCCTTGGAGAGGTGGGCTAAAAAAGTTTATACCTCTTCCACCCTTGCCATGAGAGCACTAAACTGTCTTTTTCATATGTTTCAGTATCAGGATTTTTTGTTGGATGATTTGCAGAAAAAGTTAGCCTCTCCTGAGCCTTTAGATAGAAAGGCCTTGCAGGATTTGGCTCATAATACACAGCAGGTTAGCAACCATTTCCTTCAGTGTGGTTATGATGCATTGGAAGCTTCATGTAGGGCAGCTATGACAGGGGCCGTCATACGTAGACATGCTTGGTTGAAAGAACAGGCTTTGCCAGATCATGTTAAAGTAAAGCTTCTAGATGCACCTCTGGAAAAAAAAACACATCCTTTTTGATAATAATGCACAGGGCGTGTTAAAATCAATTGAGGAAAAGGCTAAATCAGTACAAACAGTCAAGGATTTCCTCCAGGTTCAGCCACCAAGGTTCAGCAGGAATTGGCCTTTGAAGAATTGGTCCTTTCCAGACACTGACAAGTTCCAAAGAAGAAAAGGCAGGCGTGCTCGAGGTAGAGGGCAATACCGAGGCTCCTATCGGGGCCGCCAATGGCAACCATCTAATCAGAGAAGTGGAGCAGGAACTTCAACTGCTCCACAGGGACAAACACAATGACTTGACTTTGACACCGCCGACCAAGGCTCAAAGAGAAGCACCTTTAGGCGGAAAATTATCTCTATTTTCAAAAAACTGGCACATTATTACAAAGGACAGATGGATTTTGGACATAATAGACAAAGGATACAGGTTCCACTTCCATACTTTACCAACAAGACAAGGCATGCCAAACCTGCCACAAAATCAGAGGGCAGAGGCACTCGCACAAGTTTCAAAGCTGCTACAAATCAAAGCAATAGAAAAGGTTCCTCCTCTGGAACAAGGCCAGGGATTCTATTCAAGACTGTTCCTTGTTCCAAGAAAAGAAAAGCAATGGAGGCTTATTCTGGACTTGTCCGCTCTAAACACTTTTTTCAATGTGCCAAAATTCAAAATGCTGACTTTACAGCAACTTCTTCCCATGCTGGGCAAGGGGTCTTGGCTGCTTACTCTTGTCCTCAAGGAGGCATACCTGCATGTCCCAATCAGACAAAGCTGCAGAAGATACCTCAGATTTCTTGCAGGGTCAGAGCATTATCAATTCTCAGCATTGCCTTTTGGCTTATCTACTGCGCCCAGAGTATTCACAAAATGCCTGGCATCAGTAATTGCACATTGCAGACTTCAAGGGATACAAATATACCCTTACTTGGACGACTGCCTTATACAAGCGGACAGCAAACAAGCCTTGATAAGAAACTTGGACTATGTCATTCACTTGCTACAGGCTTTGGGATACACAGTCAACATTCAAAAATCAAGACTACTGCCATCCAAACAAATAATTTTTCTAGGAGCCAAACTGGACACAAACTCACAGATGGCCTACCTCACAGAAGAAAAACAAGAACAATTACCACAGTACTTCAAGAACTTAGCAAAGCAGACCCAGATGACTGCAAGGAAAGTCCTGCAGGCCCTGGGCTTCATGGCATCTTGCTTTCTTCTAATTCCACTGGCAAGACTACACATGAGGAAACTACAATGGTACCTAAAAAGCTTGTGGTCTCAGCACAGCCACAGCCTAGAAGCAATTATTCCACTCATTCCATGCCTACAAAAGGAATTCCTGTGGTGGGCTCAAGCAAGCCAACTAAACAAAGCCTACCTCGATCTGGCCTTCGACACAATACCCCACTCGGGTATCATTGAAAAACTCATCAGCCTAAATGTTAACCCATACATCACAAGATGGGTTGCAAACTGGCTGAGTGACAGAACCCACAGGGTCAGAGTTGCCGGTGCCATGTCTGACTCTAAGCCTGTCTCAAGTGGTGTCCCACAGGGCTCAGTCCTGGGCCCACTCTTGTTTGGCATCTACTTTTCCGAAGTACAAGCAAACACGGGAGGGTTATGGCTGACAAAGTTTGCAGATGACTGCAAACTGGGTGCCGTGTCGAAAACACATCTGACACAGATATCCTTCAGCAGGGTCTCACAGATACGGATAACTGGTGCCAGAGCCACGCCTAAAGTTAAATGCCAAAAATGCATAGTCATACCTTGAAAAACAAGGTTACCCCTAGCTACCATATAGGTGGAAATCCACTGAGCACAGAAGAGGTTATTAGGGACCTGGGGACCCAGGTTGACAGCAGTCTGTCATTCGACACCCATGTTGCAAAAATAGTTAGGAAGACCTTCTACATTGCCCACCTTATCATGAAGGGATTCACATCTAGATCAAGAGGTCATAGTCTCCCTATATTCATCACTCATCCGACCAATGATTGAGTACAATGCCCCATTCGAATGTATCTGACCCGACACTTGCAGCAGCTGGAGAGGCCACAAAGTTCCTCACCAAGAGGATTATGGGTCTCAAAATCTGACCTATGCTGCCAGACTGAAAGAACTCCAACTCTATTCAGTCGCCACCGCTTGCTCAGTGACCTGTGCCTGACATACAAGGCATTATCAAACCCTGACTTGATGTACATGCTTCACCTCAAAAATCTAGATCCATCAGAGCCACAAGAGCGGAGACCTAAACCTTGACACGGCCATTAGTAGAAGGTGCTCGAGGGATAGATTCACTACGCAAAGACTCCCTATGCTGTGTCAGAAAAACCCCGTATATGTGAGGCAAAGCACCTCGCTGGCTTTGTTTAAGAGAAATCTTGACCAATGGATGGGAGATAGGGATTACCTCAGTGTCACTGCTCGACAGAGTCACAGCAAACTAATGGGCAGAGTACCCCAAACCTAAGGGGTGGCGTAAGCCACAAAACTATGGGCTAGGCTTGTAAATGCCCTCGGGCAGATAGCCTAGTATGAACCTATGAACCTATGTATGTCTTTTCACAAGCCTCAAGCAAGCCAAACCATTACGACAGACGCCTCAGACCACGGATGGGGGGCGCACATGGCAGGCAGATGCATTCAAGGGCAGTGGGCTCCCACAGAATTGAATCTACACATCAATCACAAAGAGATGCTGGCAGTGATTCGAGCAATCGAGGTCTTCGGAAAATGTCTCCAGCAAGGTCATCTGCTAATAAGGACAGACAATACCACTGTTATGTGGTACATAAACAAGCAGGGAGGCACCCATTCTTACCCTCTCTGCAGACTGGCAATGACTCTTTGGGAGAAATCCCTGAAACTGAACATAGAGTTACAATCCCAGTTTGTTCCAGGAAAGGACAATGTTCTGGCGGACAGTCTGAGCAGAAACATTATGGATCCACACGAATGGATGTTGCACCCAGACATGTTCTCACAAATAACTCATGCATGGGGAAGGCCAGACATAGATCTCTTTGCATCACACCTCAATCATCTTCTGAAAAAGTTCTGCTCAAGGACATTCCATCCTCAAGCCTGGAAAATGGATGCTGTCTCCTTCAGCTGGAATTCTCTAACAATTTATGCATTCCCACCTCTACCATTAATGACCAAGGTGTTACTGAAGATAAAAGCAGAACAACCGGAAGGTATCCTGATAGCTCCAAACTGGTCAAGGCAACAATGGTACCCATTACTGAGGAGCATAACTCGCACCAAGCTGTGGCCCCTGCCTCAATGGCCACTGCTACTAACTCAGCACAACTACAGAACCGTCCATCCCAACCTGCAAACATTGCAACTGACAGCTTGGAGAGTTCCATGACTTCTCCCCATAGTTCTCTTTCCAGAAAGGTTCAAGAAATTTTACTGGAAGCCCGCAGACCTTCCACCAGAAGGACTTATTCAGCCAAATAGAAGAGATTTACCATTTGGAGTGCCAGCAAGGGTCAGGATGCATCAGTATTGAACATCCCTCAGGTACTAGAATATTTGGCAGAAATGCTCCACAATGGCCTTTCCTACTCCTCCATTAAAATACACGCCTCCGCAATTTCAGCAGGATACAACTGTGATCCACCTGTTTTTTCACATCCTTTGCTAAGACAGTTTCTAAGAGGGATAAAGAATATCAAACCTCCAAGGAAACCACCAGTGCCTGCATGGGACCTTAACTTCGTCCTGGAAAAATTAACCCTTCCTCCTTTTGAGCCAGCAGCATCTTCAGAATTGCAATTTCTCTCCTGGAAAACAGTTTTCCTGTTGGCAATTACTTCAGCAAGAAGGGTTTCGGAGATTCAGGCCCTCATGGCAGTACCTCCTTTTCTCATTTTTCATCAGGACAGAGTCTCTTTGAGAACCAATCCTTCATTCATGCCAAAAGTGATATCCAGGGTTTCTCTAAATCAAGCAATTCACCTGCCTACCTTATTTCCCAATCCTCAAAACAAAGGAGAAAGGCTTCTGCACACTTTGGACATACATAGACAGTTGCGCTACTACCTGGACAGGACAAAGGCCAACAGAAAATCTGATCAGCTTTTTGTAGCCTATGCAGCTGGAGTACAAGGAAAGGCAATTTCCAAACAAAGAATTTCAAAATGGATTGGAAACTGCATCAAATTCTGCTATTCTTTGCATGGAAAAGATGTGTCAGCCAATATCAGGCCACACTCAACCAGAGCTACAGCCACCTCCACAGCTTTTCTAAGAGGGGTGGCTACCAAGGACATTCTAGAAGCTGCTACATGGAGCTCCGTGCATACATTTTCCAAACATTACAACCTGCCCTTATATTCCAGATCCCGAGCAGGCTTTGCCTCTGCGGTTCTGCAGGGCATTTTAGCTACACCATCCATGCCTTAGGTCCTACCACCCCCAGCTTGGCTATGGTATTCAATCCATATGTCAGGACTGCAGTTGCATTCTTGAAGGACATAGTACAGTTCTGTACCTACCATAAATGTAGATGTCCGATAGATATGCAACTGCAGTCAGGTTTTCCCTCCCACCTACCCCACTGTAATTCCCCCTTTTTGGGGTCCATCCACTTTTCTTAGGATAGCTGGGGATATCTGTTATGGTGTATCTGTTTATTTTTTGTTGTGCATGTCTGGATTTGCATCCATTCACTAAATTTAGCCTTCCTTGAAGGGCACCTGGCATCTGGGGCAAGAAACACTGAAGAAGATGGCGTCGGCTGATGTTTTCATACCCTGGCCTCTCTGACATCAGGAAAAGGCTGACATCAGCCGACGCCGGACCCAGACTTTGGAATCCGGCCGACCGAAGGGCTGCCTGCGGCAGGACAACCCATATGTCAGGACTGCAGTTGCATATCTATCGGACATCTACATTTATGGTAGGTACAAAACTGTACTTTGTTGCTCTTCATTTGTCTTCAACCATCCCTTCTTCCCCCTGGCTTGCATAAACTGTCTGGTGGTCTGGCCAGAAGAGGAATGGTCACCACTTAGGTGTGCCTTTGTTCTCCTTCTTGCTTATGGAGACCGTTGTAATGGGACAAGGTTTTTGGGTCAGGTTGGGATGCTATGGTGGGCAGCAAACTCGATCTGAAGGAGGGAGACAAGGGCGTTATGGGTAAGGGAGGAGCATAGAGCTCAGATCAGATGCTGGAAATGCGGCTGAGTCAGATCCATGGCAGATCCGAGTACCAACAGGTTGAAGACAAATGAAGAGCAACAACTCAGATGGAACTTTATGGTGAGTGCATAACTTTTTTTTTTTAATTTCATAGGCTGTCTTATGCTCTAGTGTTATGATTCTTAGCTTTTGTGTCTTGATTGATTGTGTCTGTGCTGAAATACTGTTACATTTTTTTCCCCTGCCTGGAAAATTGAATTTGCCCAGTGGGATATATTCAGATGACAGGTGACCGTAACTAAGTAAATTCCATGGTATAGCTGTCTGGTCTTTCTTATCTATTCACTTTACTTTTCTGTGTAGAAAGCCAGCCCTTGGAGTGGAAAGAAGTCATAGTTGCTGCAGCACTTCTGATTTAAAAAAGTCAAAGTTTAGACAGACCACACAAGCAAATGCAAATAAGGTAAGGTTTCTGACCTCATTTTTTTATTGTATAGTAATTTAGCACTATTAAATCTTTACACAACCAAGAGCTGTTGTCAGTAAACAGGAAATGTCTGCACTGCTTTAGTTAAAATATATAGACTGGACTGTTCTGTTATGAGCGCACACAAATCCTGCTAATTCTAGCTTAACGTTGGTGAATTTATCTGTTCAAAAGGAATATTTTTATTTTAACCTTTAGTGAATTTGAAATGTATACTCAGATTTATATTTCTAATGGGTGTGTGTATTTTGTGGGTCTAAGTGAGTTTTGAATTATTAGAATGCAAAGGATTTCAAAACTGAAGTTATTGTTCCCATAGTTCTAAAATTCAACACATTGAAAAGCTCAAAACATCTAAACTAAGTTTGATTGCAAAAGGAAAACACGTTTACTTTTTGTGATCGGAACACCAAAACCATGCAACACATTCAGATCAAATTTGCCTAAATAGTGGTAGAGTTATGGAAAGGGTTTTTGAAAGATAAGGTACAGGGTTAGGATTTAGGGACAGAGTTAGGTTTAGCCATGGTGTAATTTTTTTCTTGGCGGGGGGTATGTTCTTCATCTGTTTCCTGAATTCAGCCCCCTACCTGCCAAGATGGATAAAGCATTCAGGATTTGAGCTACTTTACTTGATTTTATTTGGGACATTATTAGCTGTTGATATACTGTTCTTAAAAAAAATGATAACCTTATTTTTATATTACCAGTTTTGACGGCAGACAGATTGTGTAAATTGTGTATGGTCAGTTTGGGTATCCTTCAAGGCTGTATATTGGAATGTTCACCTTCAGTCCTGTCCTGGAAAGAGTCTGAAGTATTTTCTGCATATCACCTCGTCTTCCAGTTTTAGAGAGGGATTTGGGAAATGTTCTTTGATATAGTCAGTTTTATGCCTTTTAAGACAAAGTTAAAAAGGTGTTCACAGAATAAAAGACTGGGGTCACTATCTAAGTTTGTCCATTTGTTGGTGGTCAAACTCTTGGAATTTGTACTTTATGGTACCCTTGTTCTCCCTTACTATTGTGTGGTGAATGAGATATTCCTATGGACCAACCAGACAATAAGCTCCCTTCTTTCTTTCTGTTCTTGGGCACTAAGGAGTTACATGCCACAGCCTTTGTACAGCTATTAACAGGTATTATAGCCTTTTCTTTTAGATTCCTTAACTAAAGGATAAAAAGGTCACACATGACAAATCATAAAAACTGCAAATAGAACTCAGTCAAGCTAGAGTTTTTATTGTGTAATACCTTAAACCTCATATAATGGAGGGCATGAGATATGTACAAATGACCCTTTTAGGGACATACTGTTTTATCTACATGGATGTCCTTCAAGAATGCAACTGCAGTCCTGACATATGGGTTGTCCTGCCTCAGGCAGCCCTCGGTCGGCCGGATTCCAAAGTCTGGGTCCGACGTCGGCTGATGTCGCCTTCCTCCCTGACGTCAGAGCGGCCGGGGTACAAAAGCATCAGGCGACGCCATCTTCCTCAGTCTTTCTTGCCGCACGGTGCCCGAAGCAGAAGCAGTTCGCAAGTGCCGGTCGGTCAGCTCCTGTGTTCTACATATCCGAAGTCATCAAAAAGCTAAGTACCCCGTTGGGGACCTTTTCTTGCCTCAGCCGATGTCAGAAAATTTTGAAAAAGTAAATAACTGTTTGTCTTGAGGTAAATAAATACCTCATAAGGATTTCCATTCTTACTGCCTTCCCCGCCTTGGCCCAGACCACGACGTCTCGGCCTGTGCTGCCTGTGCTTGCTTCAATAAGCGCACCCTCGGCGCCGGGCAGAGTTCGCTGAAGACTTTTTTGGCGACAAATTCTCTTATACTATGCCGTCGGAACAACCGGCATCCCATATTTCTAAAAAACGGAAAGACCGGGACCGACATCCTCGGCCTGCGACTTCCACCGACACCACTCCAAAACTTACCGCGAGTGCATCGGTTCCTTCAGAGGCAGTTATTTCACCGCCCCAGACCGACGACACCGCGATACCGATCACTCCGGCCCCGGAGCCTGGACCGACGCCGGTGATCGATTTTCCTCCAGACACTGAAGGCCAAGATTTACCCGAGACCATCCCAGTGGACAAGGTTACTCCTGCACGTGGGGCGGCTAGGCCTCCTATGTCTATGTCTATCAAGGCCTACACACGTGCTAAGGCTGCTAGCCAGGCTAAGTCTCACCCTCCTAAAGCTTTGCCTCAGCCCACCTCTGATACACAAATCATGTCTTTAGCTGCAGATTTGATTTCTTTAATCAGAGGCTCCCAGGCCCATCCTGATAGAGGATCCCAACCTCCTTCTGATAAAAGGCCCAGGGTTGAGCCCACAGACACTCTTTCTTCAGATGAAGCCTCTGGTGACTCTATTCACTCTGATACCCAAGAAGAATCTTTTCAGGCCTACGAGGATTCAGATGCAGAGGACTCTATCCCTTCTGCCTCCCCTCCTGAGGATATTTCTTTTGGGGAAGTTCTTCACTCCATGAGGGAGCATTTTCAGTGGCAAGGCCAGGAATACTCCGACTCCAGGAAGCGGCTTCGTACCTTCCTTAAAAAACCCCAACACAGACCTTTAGCTATCCCTCCAGTGTTAGATGTTCTGGATGATCTGTACTCAGATTCCAGTGTTACTCCTGACTCTCTCCCCCCTGCTCCTGTCAAGCCAGATAGATACTACAGGGTTCCCGAAACCCACTCTCATTTCTTTAGGGCCCATGCTGTTGATTTAGAAACTATTTCCCAGGGGCCCAAAGGGGTTCCAGCTACCTCTACCAAGAATCCTTTGCCTTCTGACAGGGAAGCAAGGTCCCTAGAGAGGTGGGGCAAAAAAGTTTATACCTCTACCACTCTGGCTATGAGAGCCCTCAATTGCCTCTTTCATATGTTTCAGTATCAGGATTTCATGTTGGATGATTTGAAGAAAAAGTTAGCCTCTCCTGACCCTTTAGATAGGAAGGCCTTGCAGGATGCAGTTCACAACACACAGCAGGTTAGCAATCATTTTCTTCAGTGTGGATATGATGCATTGGAAGCTTCATGTAGGGCAGCTATGACAGGGGCTGTCATACGTAGACATGCATGGTTAAAAGAACAGCCTTTGCCAGATCATGTTAAAGCAAAACTTCTAGATGCACCTTTGGAAAAGGACAAACTATTTGGTGCTAATGTTCAAGATGTGTTGAAGTCCATTGAGGAAAAGGCTAAATCAGTACAAACCGTTAAGGATTTCCTCCAGGTTCAGCCTCCTAGATTCAGCAGGAATTGGCCTGGCTCCTACAGGGGACGCCAATGGCAACCTACAACTCAAAGAAGTGGCACAGGGGTTTCCCCTGCCCCACAGGGACAATCACAATGACTTACCTCTGACACCACCGACCAAGGAGCAAAAAGAAGCTCCTTTAGGCGGAAAATTATCTCTATTCTCAAAAAATTGGCACATATTGACAAGGGACAAATGGATTCTGGACATAATAGACCAAGGTTACAGGTTCCACTTCCATACTTTACCAACAAAACAAGGCATGCCGAACCTGCCACAAAATCAAAGGGCAGAGGCAAACGAACAAATTTCAATGCTAAGACAGATCAGAGCAATAGAAAAGGTTCCTCTTCAAGAACAAGGCCAGGGATTTTACTCAAGGCTGTTCCTTGTTCCAAGAAAAGAAAATCAATGGAGACCTATTCTGGATTTGTCCGCTCTAAACACTTTTCTCATTGTACCAAAGTTCAAAATGCTGACGCTACCGCAACTCCTTCCCATGCTGGGCAAGGGGTCTTGGCTGGTTACTCTGGACCTCAAGGAGGCATACCTGCATGTCCCAATCAGACACAGTTGCAGAAGATACCTCAGATTTCTTGCAGGGCCAGAGCATTATCAATTCTCAGCATTGCCTTTTGGCTTATCTTCTGCGCCCAGAGTATTCACAAAATGCCTGGCATCAGTAATTGCTCACTGCAGGCTCCAGGGGATACAAATTTACCCTTACCTGGACGACTGCCTTATACAAGCGGACAGCAAACAAGCCTTGACAAAAAACTTGAATTATGTCATACACTTACTACAGGCTTTGGGATACACAGTCAACTTTCAAAAGTCAAGACTACTGCCATCCCAGCAAATGACCTTCTTAGGAGCCAAGCTAGACACAGAATCACAAATGGCTTACCTTACAGAAGAGAAGCAAGAACAATTAACTCATTACTTCAAAAGCCTAGCAAAACTCACCCAGATGACTGCAAGGAAATTCATACAGGCCCTGGGTTTCATGGCATCTTGCATTCTACTGATTCCACTGGCAAGACTACACATGAGGAAACTGCAATGGTACCTAAAAAGTTTAGGGTCTCAACACAACAGCAACCTAGAAGCAATGATACCACTCATCCCATGTCTTCAAAAGGAATTTTTATGGTGGGCCACAGCAAGCCTGTCAAACACAGGTATGCCTTTTACCAAACCTCAGACAAACCAGACCATTACAACAGACGCCTCAGACCATGGATGGGGGGCTCACATGGAGGGCAGATGTATTCAAGGGCAATGGACTCCCAGGAAACACATCTGCACATCAGTCAAAAAGAAATGCTGGCAGTAATGCATGCCATCGAGGCCTTCGGAAAAAATCTTCAGCAAGGACACCTACTGATAAGGACAGACAACACCTCTGTGATGTGGACATAAACAGGGAGGTACTCACTCTTACCCCCTTTGCAGACTAACTATGACTCTTTGGGAAAAAACCCTGAAACTGAACATACAGTTACAATCCCAGTTTGTTCCAGGCAGAGACAATGTTCTAGCGGACAGTCTAAGCAGAAACATCCTGGATCCACACGAATGGATGTTACATCCAGACATTTTTGCACAACTAACCTCGGCATTGGGGAGGCCGGACGTAGACCTCTTTGCCTCCCACCTCAATCATCATCTGAAAAAGTTCTGCTCGAGGGCACACCATCCACAAGCTTGGAAAATAGATGCTCTCTCATTCAGCTGGAGCTCTCTAACAATCTATGCATTCCCACCTCTGCCACTGATGACCAGGGTATTACTAAAGATAAAAGCAGAGCAACCGAAGGGGATCTGAATAGCTCCAGATTGGCCAAGACAACACTGGGTACCCATTACTAAGGAGCATATCTTACACCAAACCGTGGTCACTGCCCCTATGGCCTCCACGTTTGTCTCAACACAATTTCAGGACGATTCATCCCAACCTCCAAACTCTACAACTAACTGCTTGGAAGATCCCATGACTAACCTCAATATTCCTCTCTCCAAGGAAGTTCAGCAGATATTAGTAGAAGCGCGCAGACCTTCCACCAGAAAGGCTTATTCAGCCAAATGGAAGAGATTCAGCATCTGGAATACCAACAAGGGTCAAGATGCATCAGTATTGAGCATCCCACACATACTGGAATACTTGGCGGACATGCTGCATAATGGACTTTCCTACTCTTCCATAAAAATACACGCTTCAGCAATTTCAGCAAGATACAACACTGATCCTCCTGTATTTTCACATCCTTTGCTAAGGCAATTTCTTAGAGGAGTCAAGAATATCAAACCTCCCAGAAAACCACCAGTACCGGCTTGGGACCTCAATTTTGTGCTGGAAAAATCGACTCTTCCTCCCTTTGAACCAGCAGCGTCTGCAGAACTGCAATTTCTCTCCTGGAAAACAGTTTTCCTGTTGGCTATAACCTCAGCAAGAAGAGTCTCTGAGATACAGACACTAATGGCAATCCCTCCTTTCCTCATTTTCCACCAGGACAGGGTTTCTTTACGAACCAGTCCTTCTTTTATGCCAAAAGTGATATCCAGGGTGTCTCTAAATCAAGCAATTCACCTGACTACCTTCTTCCCCAATCCTCAAAACAAAGGGGAAAGGTTGCTACACACTTTGGACATTCACAGACAACTACGCTACTATCTGGACAGAACCAAGGCCAACAGAAAGTCTGATCAGCTATTTGTTGCTTACGCCCCTGGAGTACAAGGAAAAGCAATTTCCAAACAAACAATTTCAAAATGGATTGGTCATTGTATCAGATTCTGTTATTCCTTCCATGGAAAGGGTGTGCCAGCCAATGTCAGATCACACTCCACTAGAGCAACAGCCACCTCCACAGCCTTCCTAAGAGGGGTGGCTACAAAAGACATTCTAGAAGCTGCTACATGGAGCTCCGTGCATACATTTTCCAAGCACTACAACCTGCCTTTATACTCCAGATCCCGAGCAGGCTTTGCTTCGGCAGTCCTGCAGGGCATCTTAGCAACCCCTTCATTTTCTTAGATCCTACCACCCCCAGCTTGGCTATGGTATTCAACCCATATGTCAGGACTGCAGTTGCATTCTTGAAGGACATAGTACAGTTTTGTACCTACCATAAATGTAGATGTCCGATAGATATGCAACTGCAGTCAGGTTTTCCCTCCCTCCTTCCCCTCTATACATTGGGTCCACTCGCCCCCTTTTTATTCTTAGCTGGGGATATCTGTTATGGTGTATCTGTTTATTACTGTTGTACTTGTCTGGAATTTTTATTTTTAATTCAGTTCTAATTTTAGCTTTCCTTGGAGGGCACCTGGCATCTGGGGCAAGAAACACTGAGGAAGATGGCGTCGGCTGATGCTTTTGTACCCCGGCCGCTCTGACGTCAGGGAGGAAGGCGACATCAGCCGACGTCGGACCCAGACTTTGGAATCCGGCCGACCGACCAAGGGCTGCCTGAGGCAGGACAAACCCATATGTCAGGACTGCAGTTGCATATCTATCGGACATCTACATTTATGGTAGGTACAAAACTGTACTGTTCTGAATACCCATAACTTTTCATGAAGTCTTTATGGGTACATTATTCAGGCCAATAAAACCAAATCCTACTAGCTGTGAGCATGCAGGTTTCAGCCTTTTTAGTGACCTCATCAGACTGAAGAGCTAAATTTACAGCAGCTCAAGTGGGCGGCCACAGTGGTGCAGCGGTTAGCGTTGCCACCTCACAACAAGAGGTTCTCTGGTGTGATCCTCGGCTGGGGTGCCTTCTGTGCGGAGTCTGCATGTCCTCCCTGTGGTCTCGTGGGTTTTCTCCGGGTGCTCCAGTTTCCTCCCACATCCCAAAGACATGCTGTAAGTGGATTGGACACACTAAATTGGCCCTAGGCGTGAGTGTGTGCATGTGTGTGTCTTCTGTGGAAGGTTGGGCGCCGGGCTGGCAACTCGACACCGTAAAACTCCACTGCCAATCATGAGCGGACAGTGATCCGCTGTGGCAATCCCTAACCGGGAAAAGCTGAAAGAAGTAGTAGTGATGTTTTGCTTTTCTAACTTCTAATACATTGATACTGACTTTGTGATTTATGGCTAAATTGCCAGCATTGCAGCCAATTTTTAATTACTTTACATCAGGACATAATTTGAGTTTGCATCAAGCTTTAGCTTGCTTGTTAGAAGACCTGATTTTATTTTTCTCCTGAGGCATAGTGATATGTTGTTTTGTTTTCTTTCACCTTTTCGCTTCTGGCTTGGCAACATGAGGTAATCTTACGGTATTGGTGTGTTTGTGTGTGTGTCTGTTTTTTTGGAATATCAAAGACCGCATGGTTTGACACAAGTTTAAAACAGTGTTGTGAATTGGAGTCTGAGCAAGAGCACGGTTTGTTCTTAGCCAGTTTTTTGTTCCTTGCTCACCTGTGGAATTAGTGTGGGAAATGTTTTCATCTAAATTTAGATTTTTTTTTGAAGTCTATTGATTACATAGAATGTTATATTTTAACAAATAGTATTTATAAATAACACAGGATTTTAAAAGTTTGCATTATTCATTATTTTCATTAATACATTGTGCTCAAGCGTTGCTAATGTAAAGTGTTTAGGAGTTGAGCACTAAAATCAAGTTAACTTCCTTCTTTCTTTATCCTTCAGATTTTAGGGAAACAGATTCTGATTAAAAAGGACCCTAGAAGGGAAAAGTTTGCTTTAATTTCCATAATTAAAGACGCTAATCATAAAGCTCTTGAAGTTCATTAGCTTTAGGTAGGCATCTTCATGCCAGATCTGTAGAGCACTCGGATATGCTTAGGAGCATGTCATCTCTAGGAAGTGTGGCAATAAAGGGAAACATAACATGCGCTGCCTTCAGTTCAGTTATGTTACTGAAGAAGATATTGCCTTTGTCGTATCTTCAGTCTTTTGGGCATTTCCTAATAAGTATTCCTTTTGACATTTTCTATATTTGCAACATACTGAAACTGCAAACTATTTTTTTCAAGTGTGTAATGACACTTGAGGGGAAAAATGCCAACAAAAGTTGTAAGAGAGAGAGATTCTTCCTGAAAACCTCTATTTACAGTGTATCCTTCATTAAGAAGAAGATTGTGATGTTGAGAATTGTGGTTACTCATGAGAGTTTCAGTACAACAGAATATTACTAAGGTGAACTAAGACTCAAAGGGCATTCATTTGTAAGCTTTTGAACTTAACTGAGAGGATGTGAAACTCTACATTAGCTATAGATTTCTCTTGAGAACTTTTAACTCCATCTACCTCCATAATAAAAAGAAAATAAATGGAATAAGCACCCTAGGCATTTGTTCTGTAGTAAGATATTGGTTACAGTCAGTGACAGAACAGACATTAGCAGCTTGGCAGAGTTCCTGATTAGGCCTTTTACTCTAGCATCTGGAGGGGCTGTAGCATTTACACTTCTGGCCAAGAAAGTTTCAGTTTCTTCTTCCTCTTCATCTCAAACCCCTACTTATGTAAGGAAGTACCTACTCGGTGGTAGGGTCAGAAGAAACTCATTAGCTACAACATTTACTGTTACATTAACTTCAGAACTGCAGGAGATCTGTGACTCAAAATTTCTTTCTAGAGAACACTGCTCCAGTCAGGTGCCAGTTCCCAGACATCCGTACTAGGTACTCACTAGGACATTTTTAGCCTTATTGGGGAGAGTCCTCTAACTCCTGCCCCTCTGGTTGAAGATGAGTGTGTTTGTTGTAAGGCTGCAGTCTGTTGCTTGAGCATCTGCTCATAGTATTTCTGAAAACTGCCATACATGTTTATTGGGAAAAGATTCCTGTTGGGTGAGCATCCAAAGCTCAGAAATCAGTTGAGCACACATCGGCTACATGACCATGGGAGACAGAGACAGATATTTCGGACTGTAGAAGATTCACAGGGAAGTACTTTGTGATAATTTGTTACTGCTGCTGCATTCTTTATTACTCCAGGTTCTTTCATCTCTGAACTGGGAGGGGAAAGGAAAAGACCTCTCTCCCCATTAGATGCCTTTGATCCAGACTGGCATGCAGTGGACCTAGCCTTTACTTGACCAGATTAACTCCCACCAAGCTGTGACACAGTGATGACACCCTATCTTTCAGCCTTTCAGAAAAGTGTGTCATTTTTTAGGGAACACTATCACCCTTATGAAAGACCTTTTCAAGCTGATGGGGTTAGGAAGCTTTCTGTATACAAAGAAGATAGTAGTTTTTGCTACTGAACATTGAACATCTGAAGTCCTTGACCATTCCTGTAGTAATTGAGGCCTTCAAGTATTCCAGATTCCAAAACACTTATACTTTATGTAAATGAATTATTTTGGTGTAAGGCCTATCTGTAAAGCAGGCTTTCACTGAAGTAAGTCATTAACACCAAGAACAAATATTTTAGATTCAGGCCCAGAGATGTTTTTGGTAATGCTTCACCTGGAGGCCTGACTCAGATCCCTTAACCCCCACCCCACACATACACACACACAAAAAAAGCTATGTCAGATTCAGACATTGCATTTGTATAAAATCCTCTATAGACAATTTGTGATTCCCATAAAGGAGGTCCAGAGTACTTCCAGGCCTTACTCCCCAGTGCAAAACAATAGGGAAAGGACACTCTCTTGACCTATTGTAAATAATTGACCGAAGAAATATTAAAACAAGAAATTTGGAAATGTTGACACCCTTAAAATGCCAAACTAACCAAAAACTAAAAAGAAGGGTATTGCACACTGAGCAAGGTCCTGTATCCCCCCCCCACACATTATACATTTCCAGATATGAATTTTGAGCCAGTACATCTATAAGGTAAGAAGACATTTCTTACTCACTCAGTCTTGCTCCCTTATTTCCACAGTCTTTTTCTCCCATTGACTGTTCCTTGATAAAAAAAGAGTGAAATGAAGCCATCTGACTTTTCTGTTTTGGCTGAACCCAGTTTGATCAAATTTAGGTATTCCAAATCATTGATAGGTTTGGTTAAAAAAAATCTATGTCTTGCCTGCCCTAAGTACTGGGGCATTACGCCAGATGAATATGGTTTAGTCCAGCAGGATGTGCTGAGGAAAATAGTGGAGTTATTTTTTCTGCCGTAAACTAATTACTAAAGTATCTCAGACTGCAGAATAAGTTAATAAGCATGCGACTGTATGACTGAGTCAAATTTGATGCATGTCCCAGGGCAGCTGTAACAGGGCATTCCTTAGAAGGCATGTCCTTTCCAGATGACTGTAAGGGTGGATGTTCTTCATGTTTCACTGTTGCAGTCATCACATTTGGGTTATCTGCTTGCAGTAGCACTCAGTCGGCCTGATTATCAAAGTCTTGGGTCCTGCGTCAGTTGCTGTCTCATCTTCCGTGACGTCAGGTAGTCAGGGGTATAAAGCATGCAGCCGACGCCATTACATCAGTCTTTCTTGCCGTGCGGTGCCTGAAGCAGAAGCAGTTCGCAAGTGCCGGTCGGCCAACTCCTAAAATTTTCATTTTCGAGTTTCAGAACCGAAGTCTTCAACTAAAGCTAAGTACCCCGTTGGGAAACTTTTTCTTGCTCTAAACCGATGTCAGTAAAAGTCAATAATTGTATTTCTTGTAGAAAGTAAATATCTAGTAAAGATTTTCATTCGTACTGTATTCCTTGCCTAGGCCCTGACCACGACCTACCTCGCTGGCGGTTTTGCACCTTATTTAATCGACAAACTGTTCGTCTTCAGTACATTTTCGCTTCTAAATATTTTGGTACTCGTTTCAATTATCCAGCTATGTCTTCGGTAAGCCACCCGACTACCGACATTCCAAAAAAATGCAAAGATAAAGACAGAGACAGGCCGCCTAGGTCCAAAGATGCTGACGACGCTTCTCCTAAGCTAGTCGCCAGTACTCAGTGAAGCACTTTCGCAGCCCCTGATACCCGCTACTTCAGATTCGCAGGCCTCTACTGAGACCCATTCGGAGTCCAGTGTGCCACGAGATGCTTCAACTGTGGAACCTGCGGATGTCTCTTAACTTGGATGGGTCCGGAGCTGCTGTGCAGGCACGGGCGTCTGAGGGTGTATACAGGCCTACTGACTTGCATATTAAACCGAGCCATCTTCTTCTAGGCCTAAAACTCGAACCATGCCTAGGAAACAGAAGCCCAAACCGCATGGTCAGGCCTCTATGCCTAAAAAACAAATGATAAGAATGGCTGAAGACCTTATTACTTTAATCGGGGGAAGCCAACCTTCCCCCTCTAAGAGACCTACGACTGAATTTGCTTCTGATACTTCTGACCAGGATTCTGAAATTTCTGTCTCCTCTGATGACCAGGATTTGCCCTTATCTACCTATGAGAATTCAGATGCAGAGGACTCTAGTCCCTCTGCTTCTCCCCCAGAGGATTTTTCTTTTGGCAAAACTTTGCATACTCTTAGGGAGCATTTTCACTGGGAAAGCCAGGATTACTCTGATTCTAAAAAGAGGCTTAGAGACTTCTTACTCCTGCCCCAATAAGGCCTTTAGCTATCCCTCCTGTGCTGGACATTGTTGGTGATGCCTTTTCAGAATCTAGCTTGGCCCCTGACTCTCTACCTCCTGCTCCTAGAAAACCTGATAGATATTACAGGGTTCCTGATTCTCACAAGTTTCTTTTTAAAATCCTACTGCGGATCCCAAGACCATTTCACAGGGACCCAAGGTCATTAAGGCTACTACTGCCAAAATTCTACCCCCTCCGATAGAGATTCCAGGGCCCTGGATAGATGGGGTAAGAAGGTATACACCTCTGCAACCTTGGCCATCAGGGCCTTAAATTGCCAGTTTCATATGTTAAAGTATCAGCAGCATATTATTGGATTGCTTAAACAGAACATTATGTTGATTCATGACTGTGCTGAAAATAAGGATTCACAGGATTTAATGCATTCTGTTAAACAAGTTGGAAAACATACTTTGCAATGTGTTTTTGATTCACTAGAGGCATCTTGCAGGGCTGCTGTCACCGGGTCTGTAATTAGAAGGCATGCTCGGCTTAAGGAGCAATCTTTGCCAGATCATGTTAAAACTAAATTGCTGGATGCTTCCTTAAATCAGGGACTGCCTGTTTGGTGTCAAAGCAGAAGAAGTTCTTAAAAAGATGGAGGAAAAAGCTAACTGTTAAAGATTTCTTACAAGTGCAACCTCCTAGATTTAGTAGGCATTGGCCCTTAAAAAATTGGTCCTTTCCTGCCTCTTCCAGGCCATCTCAGTTCAAACTCAGAACCAGCAGAACAGTCAGACTTCAGTCCCCGAGTATGCACAGGACTAAGCAGTGGGGGGGGGGGGCTCCCACACGTCCAAATCAGGGAGTAGTAAGACTCCCCCCTATGGTAAGGTGTCTCAGTGACTTAACTTTAAATTTTCCAAGCACTTCTCAGCTGACTGCTCCTTTAGGGGGAAAGATTGCTCTGCAAGCAAAAAACTGGGAACTCATTACCCAGGACAAATGGGTTTTAAACATAGTTTCCCAAGGATACAGATTTCACTTCCACACGTTACCAACCCCAAACGGTTGGCCAGATCTACCCCCAAATCAGTGGGCAGAGGCTCAAAAGCAAGTACTCTCTCTCTTAAAATTAAAGGCTATTCAGACTGTACCAGAAGAGGAAAAGGGACAAAATTTCTACTCAAGGCTTTTCCTGGTACCCAGAAAAGACAACTCATGTTGTCCTATCCTGGACCTGTATATTCGAAACACCTTTTTGGTGAATCCAAAATTTAAGATGCTAACTCTTCACCAGTTGCTTCCCATGATAGGCAAAGATGCCTGGCTGGCAACACTGGATTTAAAGGAAGCCTACCTGCACATCCCAATTAGGGAATCTTGCAGAAAATACCTACGCTTCAAAGCAGGATGCATGCACTATCAGTTCTCTGTACTGCCATTTGGCTTATCTACTGCACCCAGGGTATTCACAAAGTGCCTAGCTCCAGTCATTGCATTTTGCAGGCAAAGAAATATTCAAATATACCTATACCTGGACGATTGTCTAATTCAGGCAGAAAGCCAGGACAAACTTCTGAATCATCTTGCATTTTTACAAAAGGTGTTAACTTGTCTGGGGTACACAATAAACGAAAATAAATCACATTTGGTACCCTGTCAACAAGTTATATTCCTGGGAGCAAGCTTGAAAACAATTTCCCAGATGGCTTTCCTCACGCCAGAGAAACGCATTCATTTGACAACTTACTTCAAACTAGTGGCTACAAAAACCCTGCTACCTGCAAGACAAATACTGCAAGCCTTGAGGTTCATGGCCTCGTGCATTCTACTAATTCCATATGCAAGAGTGCATATGAGGAAACTACAGTGGTATCTAAAAAGCCTGTGGTGTCAACATTCTCAGGATCTAGAAGCAATGATTCCTATCATACCTTGTCTACGGTTGGAATTCCTTTGGTGGGCAGAGGCCTGCCACCAAAACAAGGAACTACCATTCACTCTACCTCCAGCTGCCCAAACCCTAACAGACGCATCAGACTATGTACGGGGGACTCACCTGGCAGGGAAGTGCGTTCAGGGCAAATGGAACCCAAATCAAATGCACCTGCATATCAATCAAAACAAAATGTTAGCTGTACAGAATGCTCTGACAGCCTTCAAGGACCACATTCTTCCAGGACAATTAATGGTAAAGACAGACAACACCACTGTTATGCGGTACATAAACAAGCAGGGGGTACCTATTCTTACCCCCTCTGCAGACTAGCCATGGCTCTGTGGAACACAGCCTTGAGCTACCAAGTGCATCTACAAGCTCAATTCCTGCCAGGAAAACTAGATACACTGGCAGACGAACTAAGCAGAAATCTCATGGACCCACACGAGTGGAAACTGGAACCAAAGATTTTCAACACATTGATCAACAAATGGGGAATCCCAGATATAGACCTGTTTGCCTCCCCCAAGAACTACCAATTGGACAAATTCTGCACAAGGACTCCCCACAAACAAGCTTGGAAAGTGGATGTTCTGTCCTTCAGCTGGAAAAAATCTATCAGTTTATGCCTTTCCTCATCTGCCTCTCCTCTCCAAAGTACTACTAAAGATCAAACAAGACAAACCAAGGATGATACTGATTGCACCAGACTGGCCACGCCAACACTGGTACCCCCTCTTGCGCAGTGTGTCACAGCTGGCCCCATGGCACCTACCTCAGACCCCCTACCCTATTGTCTCAGCAGGAGAGCCAGATTCTGCTTCAAACCCTGAACCTGACAGCCTGGCTAATTACCTAATCTCTCCATTACCATCCCTCAGTAAACAAGTGTTGGATGTCATTTTGGAGGCAAGGAGGCCTAGTACTAGAAAATCTTATGCTGAAAAATGGAAGAGATTCTGTGCCTGGAACCAAACTCAAGGGATGGCCACAGCAGCGCCCAATTTACCTCAGATTCTTCAATACTTAACTGTGATGCTTCACAAGGGTCTTTCCTTTTTCTCCATCAAAATTCACGCCTCAGCCATTTCAGCTCATTACAACACATAACCACCCCACCTTTCTCACCCACTGCTCAAGCAGTTCCTCAGAGGGGCCAAAAACTTAAGACCACCCAGGAGAGCCCCAACTCCATCCTGGGACCTTAATTTTGTATTGGAAAAACTCACTCTTCCTCCTTTTGAGCCAGCTGCAACTGTAGACTTAAAATTCCGTTCTTGAAAAACAGCTTTCCTTTTAGCAATCACTTCAGCAAGAAGGGTGTCTGAATTACAGGTCGTTATGTCATTGGTGCCTTTTTTCATCTTTCATTTGGACAGGGTGTCCCTCAGGACCAGTCCCTCTTTCATGCCCAAGGTGGTATTCAATGTGGCTCTTAATCAGTCCATTCATTTGCCAACCTTCTTTTGTAATCCACAGAACAAAGGGAAAGGGAACGGATGCTGCACTTCTTAGATGTGCACAGACAACTTAGATTTTACTTGGACAGGACTAAACCTCAAAGGAAATCTGAACTGCTGGTGGCATTTGCTGCAGGGGCAGAGGGGAAGGCTATTTCAAAGCATTTCTAAATGGATAGGCCATTATATTCATTTGTGCTATAAGCACCATGAAAAACCTATCCCACAGGGGATTAGACCCCATTCAGCCAGGGCTGCATCTACTTCTACAGCCTTTCTCAGAGGTGTCCCTACCAGAGACATCCTAGAAGCTGCTACCTAGAGTTCTGTACATACTTTTACCAAGCATTGCCATTTGCCAATTTTCTGTAAATCCAGAGCTGGCTTTGCCACTGCAGTCTTGCAGGGCCTTATAGCTGCTCCTAATGCTATTTAAATTCCTCCTCCCATCCTTAGCTTTGGGAATCTACCCAAATGTGATGACTGCAACAGTGAAACATGAAGAACATAGTACAGTTGTGTACACGTACCATAAATGTAGATGTTCAAGTGTATTCACTGTTGCAGTCCTGGTTACCCTCCCTCCAGCCCCCTGACTTCTTCTGGCTATATACCTCTATTCTCTACTATACTTGAAAGCTTTTTGGTGTATTTGCTTTTTTGTTGCAGGTATAACCTTGTGTGTATGTATATATATATATATATATATATATATATATATATATATATAGATATATATATATATATATATATATATATATATATATATATATATAGATATAGATATATATATCTATATCTATATATATATATATATATAGATAGATAGATATATCTATCTATATATATATATACACATATATAATATATACATATATATTTAATTGCTTCCCATTAAGGGGGGCACCTGACATCTGGGGCAAGAAAAACTGATGTAATGGCATCAGCTGCATGCTTTATACCCCTGACTACCTGACGTCACGGAAGATGAGACAGCAACTGATGCAGGACCCAAAGCTTTGATAATCAGGCTGACTGAGGGCTACTGCAAGCAGATAACCCAAATGTGATGACTGCAACAGTGAATACACTCAAACATCTACATTTATGCTAAGTGTACACAACTATACTTTGCTTAATGCCCCCTAGATAGAAACAACCTACTTTGGGGCACCTTTCTCAGGAGTTTTTCAAAATTGTTATTACTTTTGTACATTACTAGTTTATTTCATCCAGTGTTTTCTGTATTTTTTGTGTGGTTTTCTGCTAGTTTTCATTGTATAAACATGCCTTTGTGGCTATAAACATGAAAACTGATATTTTTTCTGAGCTGTTAATAACTTGTTTTTTTATGCACACTAATACATATGGATGGATATTCACTACATATTAGATAGATGTATTTTTATATTTGTATTGTTCTAGTTTGATTATGTTTATGGTTAGATAGTTGTGTATTTTTTCTTGATTTTAGTTCTTGTTACAGACCTGATGAAGGCTTTATTGCATTAGTTAGCCGAAGGCAGTTTTAGTTAAAAGTCTTTTCATGTATATGTTATGCCTTTCTTAACACCTGTTCTTGGAATGTGGGTTGCAAATATAGATAGATAGTGTTCTCCTTAACTAGGATTTAGTTTGATCTAATTAGTAGTAGTGAGTGGGGGTGGGTACTTCCTGTTCTGAAATGCACTTTTACGGCCTTGTTTGCCATGAATAGGCTGGTGTAATATTAAACAGTACATATATTTTCTACACCTACTGTTAAGCATATAACATTTTTTTGTGAGGATCACTTGTCTGTGACAAACTACCTGGGTTTCATGAGTTTTGGAAATTACTGTGACTGAGCACTCATCAGAGATCCTTGCTTTTAGGGCTGTCAGTTATCAGACCCATATGACAAGATATATTTTGGCTCTTCTCTCTCAGGCTTGTCAGGTTATTTCTGACCTTCCTGACTGAGGGAAAGAATTTTGCTCTCTCATTGTTAGGGACTTCTTTTCAGGTGGCTCGCCACTCTAGTAAATGCAGCTAACATTCAGCAGCTTCCTGGTTTCGGCTTCAACCTTTGCATGATGATATTAAGGCTAAGATGATGGATGTGCATCTGGATAACAAGCATTTGTTTGGTGTTGCTGATGATGATTTGTTCAAGACCCTACAGGAAAAGAGTAAGGCTTTAGAAAGATATAAAACATATCTTTGTTTCTGCTGTACATACATTCCAAAGGAATTACCGTAATAAGCTGGCCTTTGTTCATAGGCAGTCTCACCCCCCCCCAAAGGTAAAAAGGGTGGTAGATGGGCCCCCCTTGCTAAGGCTACCCAGACTTCTATAGCTCAGAAATCTCCTTTTCCTGACAAACCAGGTGATGTCTGACTATCCTGTATTTCACAGCCACATTCTTCTTTCACTTCCTGTTTAGTTAAAAATTACCAAAGATTCCTGGGTTTTATTACATCATTTGCCAAGGGTATTACATGGCCTTGAAATGTATTCCCTCTTTTATGGCCATTTCTCAGCTCCATCAGGCGCAATTAGCCTTTTTTTTTCCAGAGGTGCTTTAGGGTCTCTTGACTCAGGGAGCTATTCAGGAAGTTCCATTGTCTCAAAGGGGAAGGAGTTTTATTCCAGAATGTTCTTAGTCCCCAGGAAAGAGGCATTTGGAGACCTATTCAGGATCTCTCTCACCTAAACACCTTTCTGAAGGTCCCTTCCTTTTGGATGTTGTCACTTCACTGTTTCCTTTGCTGCTTCCTCAGGCTTTTCTAGTTTCTCTGGACCTCAAGGATGCTTATTTTCATATCCATATTCACCCCCCTTTCAAGAGGTTTTTACATTTATGATTTAGCATTTTCAGTTCTATGCTTTGCCGTTTGGTCTCTGTACTACCCTAAGGGTATTCACCAAATGCCTCACTCCTGTGATTGCTTTTTGCAGGCTAAAGGGTTTACAAGTCTTTCCCTACTTAAGACCTAATTTTTCAGGCAGCCTGTCCAGAGATTCTACTGCCGCATCTTCATTTTGCTATTTCCCTCCTGCAAAGCCAGGGTTTCACTATAAATTTCCAAAAGTCTTTCCTGACTCCCACACAGGATCACATGCTTCTGGAATGCAGGATCCAGGCTGTTCCAGTGATGGCATTCTTACCTTCTCCCAAGGCCCTAACTCTCATTGACTTCTTTCAATCCCTTCTTCTTCTAGCGCCAGTTACAGCCATGGAATTTCTAAGAGTCAACTCCACAGTGGTTTATAAAATCAGTTTAGCTTCAGCAATCTCGTCATCTAGATTTCATAGTACCTCTTCTTACATGCTTCAAGCTGGAAATTCAGTGGTGGATCTGGCAGATGTTCATCATGTTTCACTGTTCTCAGTGAGGTGCTTTCGCAGCCCCTGACACCCACTAACTCAGAGCCACAGGCCGTATCCGACACCCACATGGAGACACCTAGACCTGTGGAAACTCAAGGTGTTGGGCCTGCGGAAACTATTCCCTCAGATGGGTCCGGAGCCGCTGAGCAGGCATCTGCTTCTGAGGGTGTTTTCAGACCTTCACAGCTTACTTTTAAGTCCACTGCAGCAGCCAAGGCAAAGTCAAAAACACCATTAAAGACAAAGAAACAAGTACAGCATTCTCCTGAACAGTCAACTATGCCAAAGAAACAGATGCTTAAAATGGCCAAAGACCTAATTACTTTGATCAGGGGTTCCCATCTCCCTCCTGATAAAAGGCCTAGGCAAGACACTGACTATGATTCCTCTGACCAGGTTTCTATTTCCTCTGATTTCTCTTCAGATCAGGGATATTCTCTCCCTCCCTATGAGGCCTGATGCAGAAGAATCTATACCTTCAGCCTCTCCACCGGAGGATTATTCTTTTGGGGAAACCCTGCACACCATGAAAGGAGCATTTCCATTGGGAGAGCCAGGATTACTCAGAATTCAAGAAAAGGCTCAAAGACTTTCTTTTATTGCCTCAGCACAGGCCCCTGGCTATTCCCCCTGTGCTGGATATTGTTGATGATGCTTTCTCTGAATCCAGTCTGTCCCCTGATTCTTTACCCCCTGCACCAGTTAAGCCAGACGGGTACTACAGTGTCCCTTACTCTCATAAATTTCTTTACAAAAACCCTGCTGCGGACCCAGAAACAATTTCTCAGGGTCCCAAAGGGGTTAAGACTTCCACTGCTAAAAACCCTGTCCCTTCTGATAGGGATTCCAGAGCTCTGGATAGATGGGGGAAAAAGTTTACACTTCTACTACTTTAGCTGTAAGGGCTTTAAATTGCCAGTTTAACATGCTTAAATATCAGCAGTACCTCATGTCTTTGTTAAAACAGAAAATGCTTACAAACTCAGAAAGTCCTGACAGTAAGGAAATGCAGGATTTATTGCATGCAGCTGAACAAGTGGGAAAGCATACTCTGCAATGTGGTTTTGATTCATTAGAGGCTTCTTGTAGAGCCGCAGTTACAGGCTCTGTCATTCAAAGGCATGCTTGGTTGAAAGAACAAAGTTTACCTGAACATGTTAAAGTAAAATTATTGGATGCTCCACTACGGCATGATACTTTGTTTGGTGTTAAGGCAGAAGAGGTGTTAAAGAAAATGGAGGATAAAACAAAATCAATGCAAACAGTAAAGGATTTCTTACAGGTTCAACCACCCAGGTTTAGCAGAAACTGGCCCTCAAAAAATTGGTCCTTTCCAGTGTCAGGCAGGCCACAAAGAGGCAGATACAGATGCCCAAGAGGCAGATCTCCGCCCCAAGGCTCCTACAGACCTAAACAGTGGAGTGCTTCAGCCCCCAAAGGAGGAGAAGACAAGTCACAACCTTATAGGAAACAGTCCCAATGACTTCCCTCTACAAATGCCGAGCACTTACCTTTTGGCAGCACCCCTAGGGGGAAAGCTAGCAATTTTCTCACAAAATTGGCACATAATCACCCAGGACAAATGAGTACTGAATATTGTTTCTCAGGGTTACAGGTTCCACTTTCACACCCATCCAAAATCAAAAGGTATGCCGGACTTGCCACAAAACCAATGGGCAGAGGCACAAAAACAAATTGCTGCTCTCATGGACATGGCAGCTATTCAAAGAGTACCACAGCAAGGACAAGGATTTTACTCAAGACTTTTCCTTGTACCCAGAAAGGACAAAGCCTGGAGACCAGTACTGGACTTGTCAATCCTAAATACTTTCCTGGATGTTACAAAATTCAAACTATTAACACTGCAGCAAATTCTACCCATGCTGGGCAAGAAGGTTTGGCTAGTTAGTTTGGACCTCAAGGAGGCATACCTGCATGTCCCAATCAGACAGTCTTGCAGAAGATACCTCAGATTCATAGCTGGCTCAATACATTACTAATTCTCTGCACTGCCCTTTGGCTTATCTACTGCTCCCATGGTCATCACAAAATGCCTGGCACCAGTAATTGTATTTTGCAGACAAAGAGAATTCAAATATATCCCTACTTGGACGACTGCCTTATTCAAGCAGAGAGCAAGGACATTCTTCTAAAGCATCTGGCGTTTGTAAAAAGATTACTAATTTGCCTAGGGTACACAGTAAACAAAAAGAAATCAAAACTAGTGCCCTCTCAAGAGATAATATTCCTGGGTGCAAGCTTAAATACAACTGCCCAGGTGGCTTATCTCACACCAGACAAGCGAAGGCAACTGACTCATTACTTTCAAATGATGGCAACAAAGACCCAGCTCCCTGCAAGAAAAATTCTGCAGGCCCTGGGCTTCATGGCCTCCTGCATTCTACTAATTCCATATGCAAGACTGCATATGAGGAAACTACAATGGTATCTAAAAAGTGTTTGGACTCAACATTGCCACAGCCTGGAAACAATAATAACTTTAATTCCCTGCCTACAACAGGAGTTTCGATGGTGGTCCCAGGCCTGTCACCACAACAAGGGACAGCCTTTCACCTTACCCACAGCCAGGCAGACAATAACAATTGATGCATCGGATTATGCCTGGGGGGCACATATGGCAGGAAAATGTATTCAGGGCACGTGGCCCAAGGAACAAATGCATCTTCACATCAATCAAAAAGAGATGCTAGCTGTACAGAATGCCCTGACAGCTTTCAAAGACCTACTACATCCAGGACAACTATTAATAAAGATGGACAATACCACAGTTATGGGGTACATAAGCAAGGGGGCACACATTCCTACCCCCTCTGCAGGTAAGCCATGACTTTGTGGAACACAGCACTGACCTATCAAGTACATCTGCAGGCACAATTCCTGCCAGGAACGAAAAATACACTGGCAGACAAACTAAGCAGAAATCTCATGGATCCTCACGAATGGAAACTAAATCCACAGGTGTTCAGCATGATGGCAAGGAAATGGGGATGCCCAGACATAGATCTTTTTGCCTCCCCTCACAACTGCCAACTACAGAAATTCTGCACAAGAACTTATCACTCTCAAGCATGGAAAGTGGATGCTCTCTCATTCAGCTGGAAAACCCTGACAATTTATGCCTTCCCTCCATTGCCTCTTCTTCCCAAGGTGCTCCTAAAAGTCAGACAATAGAGGTCAAAAATGATCTTGATCGCCACAGACTGGCCACGCCAGCACTGGTACCCAATCCTAAAGAGCTTGTCTCAAGGCCCAGCCTGGCCTTTACCTCAAATTCCTCATCTTCTGACTCAACAGAACAATCAGATTCTGCACAGTCAACTCAGAACCTTAAATCTGGCAGCATGGCAGATAATGTAGCCACTCGGACCAAACCTCTCTCTATAGCTGTTATGGATGTTAGAAGCCAGGAGGCCCAGCACTAGGAAATCTTATGCAGAAAAATGGAAGAGATTCTGTGCTTGGAACCAGGCAGAAGGGCTCGAACCACTTGTTCCAAATATACCTCAGATTTTACAATACCTAACTGAGATGCTAGACAAAGGCCTATCCTTCTCATCTATTAAAATCCATGCCTCTGCCATTTCAGCTCATTACAATACGGAACCTCCTATTTTTTCACATCCATTACTAAGGCAGTACCTCAGAGGGGCAAAAAACATAAGACCCCCAAGGAGAGCACCAGTACCTACTTGGGATCTCAATTTTGTTTTAGAAAAGCTCACACTGCCTCCTTTTGAACCAGCCAGCACAACTGATATAAAATTCTTATCATGGAAAACTGCTCTGCTCCTAGCAATAAATTCAGCAAGAAGAGTCTTAGAGTTGCAGGCATTAATGGCAGTGGAACCTTTCATAATTTTTCACCAGGACAGGCTCTCTTAGGACAAACCCAACATTCATGCCAAAGGTGGTTTCCAATGTGGCTCTTAACTAAACCATTCATCTACCAACTTTCTATCCAAATCCCCAGAATAAAGGGGAGAGACTTCTGCATGCTTTGGACATACACAGACAGCTACGATTCTACTTGGACAAATCAAAAGCTTTCAGAAAAACTGAGCAACTGTTTGTAGCCTATGCTACAGGATCACAAGGAAAGCCTATCTCAAAGCAGACAATTTCAAAATGGATAGGACACTGCATTTGCTTCTGTTATGCACAACATGGGAAATCAGTGCCGTAGGGCATTAGGCCACATTCTACCAGAGCAGCAGCCACTTCAGCAGCCTTTCTCAGACGAGTACCAACCAAAGACATTTTAGAAGCTGCAACCTGGAGTTCAGTGCACACTTTCACCAAGCACTACCACTTACCTCTCTATTCTAAATCCAGAGCAGGCTTTGCCACTGCAGTTCTGCAGGGCCTGGTAGCCTCTCCTAATCCTATTTAGACCCAGCCACCCAACCTCAGCTTTGGGATTCAACCCAAGTGTAATGACTGCAACAGTGAAACACGATGAACATAGTACAGTTGTGTACCTACCATAAATGTAGATGTTCGAGTGTATTCACTGTTGCAGTCCAGGTTACCCACCATCCCCCTTTTCATTGCTGGGACTTTTCTGTACTTCTCAACTCTATACAACCTATGTGGTGTATTTGCTTGTAGATGAAGGAAATGTTTATATTAGTACATGCATGCTTTTTGGCATAATTTTATTTTTTCAGCCTTCCTATCTGGGGGCACCTGACATCTGGGGCAAGAAAAACTGAAGAAAATGGCATTGGTTGCATCTTTTATACCCCTGACACACTGACGTCAGGGAAGAGGTGACAGCAACTGACGCCGGACCTAGACTTTGGAACTCTGGCCGACTGCGGGTAGCCTACCAGCAGGATAACCCAAGTGTGATGACTGCAACAGTGAATACACTCGAACATCTACATTTATGGTAGGTACACAACTGTACTTTGTTCCTCAATCCAGAGCTTCCTTTTCAACCTCCACCTCACAGGAGCTGTTCACAGATGCTTCAGACGTGGGATGGCTGGCTTCCTTCAGCTCTCTAAACGTATAAGGCCCCTGGTTGCTTCAACAAATGAAAGACCGCATCAGTGTCAAGGAGATGCGAGTTCTTCTGTTGGCTCTTCAAGCATTTCTTCCTCTTTTCATTCAGAGGCCCCTCGAGGTACTGACAAGCAATACATGTTAGCACTTCAGGTGTGGTAGCTAGCTATCAATTATCTAGTGAGACTTCAGCCAGTTTACAGTCCCTAAGGTCAGAAAATTGTAGCAGACTCTCTGAGAACGTCCATATGACAATCCCATGAGTGGTTGCTTCATAGAGATGTGTTTCTGGACATTGTCCATCAGTGGGGTGGTACTCAGGTAATTCTATTTGCCTCCCCTCTTAACAGACAATTTCCTCTTTTTTTGTGCCAGAGCCCCATGTCCTCTGATGTGGAAGGTTGACACCCTCTCTTTTTCCTGGAAGGGGATTCTTTTTATGCCTTCAGCTCCTACCTCTCATTCCAAAAATCCTGTTCAGGATAAAACAGGATGCTCCCAAAATCCTGTTGGTGACTGCCTTTTGGCCCAGACAGCATGGTTCCCTCTTCTTCTGCATTTAGCCAAGGGCAGTCATCACAGGTTACCTAACAGGGTGGACCTACTCACACAAGACAAGGGATCTTTCATCCATCTCCACCTGTCCACTCTTCAACTGACACTGTGGATGATAAGATTGTGATTCTGTATATGGCAGAGGTTTTCTTTTTGTTGTCCTTCTCATAACCTGGATCCACTTTCTGTGGATATTCCTTTGGCTCTCTTATGCAATTGGTGTCCCTCAAGGCTCTATCCTTGGTCCTCTCCTCTTCTCCCTCTATATTAACGATCTCCACTCTGTAATTCTCTCTCTACCTTGCATTCAATATGCAGATCGACTCTCATTTGTTCAGCATCTACCTCCCCTCCTCTGATCTAACCACTCCTAACTCTCTTCACCTTCAACACTGTAGAAACATGGTTTTACTATCTACTATCTACTTCTCAATGCCAAAAAACTCCTCCTCCCCCCACCACCCCCACCACTTTCATTCCACTTCTCTCCTAACAACAAAACTATCTATCATCTCCTCCACAACAAACACAACTGCTTGGTACCACAATAGATAACTACTTTCAATCTTTTTTGAACAACATCAACAACACCAACAAAAAAACAAAAATTGAAATTCTGTCATTATAAAACTATTTCTTCATCTTACCCCATTTACTACTTACTCCATCCCATCTTATATCAATATCTATGCCTCTCTCTTCTATCTAACTCCACCAACCTTAAAAACTAAAACAAACTAGCAACTAGCAACTTGCTACAATAAATGCAAAACTCTCTACTTTAGTTTTTTAACATGCATCACTTGCTCATTGAGACAGTTAGGCTGGCTGGAAGAAACAAAAAAACTATCTTAAACTTACTCTTACAATTGCCCACAAAATTACCAAAATACTGTACCAACCTTTCCTATACTCACCCTATCTCAAATTCTCTACCCTCTCTTCACTCTTCGCTCCTCCTGTAAACTCCCTCCTGTACCAAACCAAACCCAAACCCATAGCAAGACCTGGCTTAACTTAGATTCAATACTGTAGTGGAACTCTGGTATGGAATTTGCTGCCTAAAGAGTCTGCCTCTCTTCATGCCTAAATCTCTTCAAACATCAAATCAAACTTCATTTCAAAACCACTGGCTCTGTTCTTGTAGTTCTCAGGCCCTCTCCTTACTCTCTCCCTCTCCTTAACCTTTAAAAACCTTTTTGCCTGAAAAACTCCCGCCTGTGTGTCCCCTTCCCCTGCCCTCCTCTTTTCCTCCTGACCTCGTCTACCATCTCTCCCGCCTACTTGACTGTCTTTTTTCTCTTCTCTCTCTTTTTTCTTTCTCTGTTCTTCTTCCACTTTTTCTTCCTTCTCTTCTTAGGATCTCTTTGAATTGCTCAATGCTGGGTTGGAATATTCTTCTAAGGCCTGCTTGTCAGCTATTTCTGCTTGTCTACCTCGAGCACCCCCTTTAGCCTCTAGATGTGAGGCTAAGCAATTTTTTAAAGGTGTCCTTCATAGTAGACCTCCCAGGAAACTTGTCCCTCCTCCTTGGGACCTTAATTTTATTTTGGAGAAATTGACCCAGGCTACTTTTAAACCTGTGGCTTCAGCTTCCTTGCAGCATTGTTTTTGGAAGCTTGTTCTTTTGTTGGACCTTACTTCTGCCACACGGGTGTCTGAGCTTCGAGCCCTTATGGCTGTTCCCCCATTTTTTTTAGTTTTCCATAAGGACAGGGTGTCCCTTTGTACTAATCCATCTTTTATGCCCAAAGTGGTGAATGAGTTGTCTTTTAATCAAGTTTATTCATTTGTTTATTTTTTTTCCCCTTCTCTGCAGTCTACTAGTGAGGTTTTGCACAGTTTAGATTTGCATAGACAACTCAGATTTGATTAGGATAAGACAAAAAGCTTTTCACAAATCTGATCAGCTTTTTGTTTCCTTTCATCCTAGATCTTTGGAATGGCTGTTTCCAAGCAAACTATTTCTTCTTGGATATCTAAAGCCATTTCTTTTCATTATTCTTTTCATGGCAAGAGCCTGTTTTCTTTGGTTAAGGCTCATTCTGCTAGGGCTCTGGCATCTTCTGGTGCTTTTTTCAGGGTTTAGAGAGTAGCTGTATTCTTTAGGCAGCTGCCTGGACTTTCGTGCATACTTTTACCAATGAATGTAAATTGGAAGTGATATCCAGGGCTAGAGCTGGTTTTGCTAGATCTGTCCTTCATGGATTCCTAGAGGGCTCTGCCGGCCCTTCCTCCCCCTCTCTTCTTCATGAGCTTTTCACTCTCCCCATTGTAAAGGAGTACTGCAACAGTGAAATGGAAAGACATAGTACAGGCTTGCAAAATCTTACCATAATGGTGGATATCCTTCTCTCCACTGTTGTAATATTCACTGCCTCCCTCTTCCCCCTGGTTCTTTTCCTTTTTGGATGTGCCTGGTGTCTCTCTAATACTTTGACTGAGATTCCTACTGGGGCTCTCAGTTCTGAGGATGGTACGTCCAGATGTCACCTTTATGCCCTATGCTGTACATGGGGAACATATGTATGATGTACACAGTGACCTTTAGCAACTGAACAGCTTTGGTATACTGTCCTGACATCAGGCCACCCTTGGCAGGGGATCCCTGTTGTAAGGAATACTGCAGCAGTTAAGAGAAGGGCATCTACTGTTATGGTAAGATTTTACATAACTGTACTTTCTCAATGCTAAACAAAGAATAGAGCATTAACACTATATTTAATTTGTATTATTGGAATAGAAATATGTAACAAGAGGTAGAAAAAAATAAAAGGAGTTGGTAAGGAAAAGAGTAAAAAAAAAAAAGTAGAGTTTAATCAGGATGGGAGCGTGAGCATAGCCAAGGCGAAGTTGGGTGTTTTAGGCTGTGCTTAAAGTCTGAAGTACTGCTGTCTAAGTAAACGAAAATGATAATAAAATAAAATTTGCAATGTTTTGTAGTACTATCTCGCCTTCATTCTTACATATGAGTTTGGAGCCGATCCTCTGCTCCGAATCCGCCTTTTTACAAGCTCAAAGTCTTCTATATGGCTTGTGGCTAGGTAGGTATCCCATGGTGCACCAGTATAATCCCCAGATCTCATTTGCAGTGAGATGTGCCTTTTCTTGGCCATGGCTAAGTCTAACACGTTTTGCTGATTTTTTGGCTAAATTCTGCTGTTTTTCATATTTATATAGCTTTATATAACTCTTATTAGTGTCATTTTTGTAGTTAGATAGCTTACATTTACTAGAGTTCTTCCTGTGTTAAGTTTTTTTGAGAACAGTTGGCCTTATCGTTCTCATTGGTATCCTGTGTGCCAGTTAGTTTCTTCACTGGGGTCGTTATATATATTTATATAAGACTGTGTGTGCTTTATTCCTACTAGTTCAGATATTGTTGATATTAGTGGTTGTAGGCTCCTTTGCGCGTAGTTTAGACTGTGTGTGCATTTTTTTCAGTTTAGATAAGCTTTCTCTCAGTGTTCTTAGATTAAAATAAATAGCTTTTGTTGCGGAGCTCTCCGCTTATTTGTATTTGCAGTTAGAACGGGATTTTGACCTTCGTTCTCTTTATTTGAATTATTAGAGATTGTATTTCTTGTACGGTGTGTGTGTAAGACTGTTAAATTGCCTTTCTGAACCTTTCCTTTCTAGGTCCGTTTTAGTTAAAGGACCTAGGTTTTCTCCCTTCTTTTTCTACCAGGGCTAGGCCCGATGTTTTTGCTGGTACCTTTAGGGCTAGGCCTGTTTAAGTTAGAGGACCTAGTCCTCCCACTTTCCCCTTTCTTTTTCTGTGTGTCTGATTGGCGATCTTCTGTGAGATGTCTAAGGAGGTCAAGGATCATAAGCCATCTGGCTTTAAAAAGTGTGTGAAATGTTCACAGAAGATGTCTATAACGGATGGCCACAGTAACTGCGTATACTGTTGTGGGGTCATACACTTACAGGAAACATGCCTATTTTGTAACTCATTTAGTGCCAAAGTATTGCAGGAGAGAAAAAATAAACTTATATTAAAAGGTCTCCTTAAGCCCTCTTTTGAAGAAGATCTGGCTAGCTCTTCGTCTCTGTCACATGGATCGAAAAAAGAGAAATCTAAGTCTTCTAAGAGGCTCTCCTCAGCGTTGGCTGGTGCATCGGCGCCACCTCTCAAAATTTCTACATCTGGCAAACCTGCTGCCTCCTCGGCTCCACTGAGTTCGGAGCCGATCGAGGATACTACTACAACTGTTGCTACAGTGTTGGCACCAGGTAGTTCGGAGCCAACCACTGATAGTGGACATCGGAGCTGGTCTACGGACCCCTTACCAGTCTCCCCTACATTAAAGTCACCCATATTACAGAGATCCCGTTCTGTCACACTGTCTTCCAGCTCTTCCAGGAGCTTATCGGAAGAAGATGTGGAGAGAGTAGTGCTGAGACTCCTGAAGTCCTCTGCCTTACCTAAAATGTTGTTGGCTCCGACCCAGTTGGTTCCGGGTCCACTTGAGTCCATTACCCCTTCTGTGATTCCTCCTCTGAGCCATGCTGGATTTTCGGAGCCGGAGTGTTCGGTACCGCTGGTGGAACCCTCAGATGTTCTTCGTGGATACAGCTGCAGTCCTAACATATGGGTTGTCCTGCCGTCAGGCGGTCCCTCGGTCGGCCGAATTCCAAAGTCTTGGTCCGGCGTTGGTTGTTGTCTCTTCTTCCCTGACGTCAGTGCGCCAGGGGTATAAAGGAATCAGCCGACGCCATCTTCTTCAGTCTTTCTTGCCCGAAGCAGAAGCAGTTCGCAAGTGCCGGTCGGCCAGCTCCTGAGAAATCAGATACCGAAGTCTTCAACAAAGCTAAGTACTCCGTTGGGGATCCTTTTCTTGCCTCAGACTGATGTCAGTTAAAACTGTAAAAGTTAATAATTGTCTTACTTGTGGGAAGCAAATACCTCATAGGGATTTCCATTCCCATTGCATACCCTGCCTAGGCCCAGACCACGGCGTCTCTGCCTGTAGCTCCTGTGCTTCTTTCAATAAACGCACTATCAGGCGTCAGGCGGAGTTTGCAGAAAACCTTTTTGGGGAAGAATTTAATTATAAAATGCCGTCGGAGTTACCGACAGCACATTTACCGAAGAAACGCAAGGACAAGGACCGACACACGCGGTCCGCGGCCTCAACCGACACCATGCTTAGGCCGGCCTCGAGTGTCCCGGTTCACAGTGAGGCGACTACACAGCCCCTGTCTACCGACGACATTCCGCCCTCGGTACCTTCGGTACCGGAAGCTGGTTCGGTGTCGGTCCAAGAGTTTCCTGAAGAGACCGAAGCCTCTTTTGATACCAACACCCAGATTGTGGAAAAAACTCACTCTTCTCGTGGGGCCTTCTGACCTCCTGCTACCTTCTCTATTAAAGCCTTCTCCCGGGCCAAGGCTGCCAAGCATGCTAAATCTCAGCCTTCCAAAGCTTCCCCTCAGGGGCCCACTTCTAAAAAAAACAGATTTTAAGGATGGCTGAAGACCTTATTTCTTTAATCAGAGGTTCTCACGCCCCCCCCCCCCCTGAAAAAAGGCCTAGGATAGAGGAGTAAGATCCCCTATCTTCTGATGAGGCCTCAGTTATTTCAGAGCACTCTGATTATCAGGAGGAATCTTTCTCCCCTTATGAAGATTCTGATGCAGAGGAATCCATTTCCTCTGTATCCCCTCCCGAGGATTACTCTTTTGGGGAATCATTGCATTCTCTGAGGGAACACTTCCATTGGGCAGGCCAAGATTTTTCAGATTCAAAAAAGAGACTAAGGGAATTCCTTAAATTACCACAGCATAGACCTCTGGCTATTCCTCCTGTATTGGATATCTTAGATGATGTGTATTCTGAGTCTTGTCTCTCCCCAGACTCCTTACCACCAGCCCCTGTTAAACCCGACAGGTACTACAGGGTTCCAGATTCCCACCAATTCCTTTACAAGGGTCATACAGCCGATCCAGAAACTATTTCCCAGGGACCCAAGGGGGTTAAAGCCTCTACTGCTAAGAATCCTCTCCCGTCTGAAAGGGATTCCAGGGCTTTAGAAAGGTGGAGTAAAAAGGTTTACACCTCAGCCACCCTTACTATGAGAGCATTAAACTGCCAATTTCATATGATAAAGTACCAGCAGTCTATGTTAGCTGATTTGAGAAATAAATTGGCCTCCCCTGAACAACCTGATCTAAAAGAGTTGCAGAACATGATGCACAACACAGAACAGGTCAGCACACATATACTTTACAATGTGGTTATGATGCATTAGAGGCTTCTTGCAGAGCAGCTCTAACAGGTGCAGTAATACGTAGGCACGCCTGGTTAAAGGAAGAAACATTACCAGATCATGTCAAGGCTAGATTGCTGGATGCACCTTTGCAAAAAGATGTATTGTTTGGTGCTAAAGCAGAGGAAGTTCTGAAGAAAATGGAGGAAAAGGCAAAATCTATGCAAACTGTTAAAGATTTTCTCCAGGTACAACCTCCACAGTTCAGTAGGAATTGGCCTTCAAAGAATTGGTCCTTTCCTGCCACAGAAAGATTCCAAAGGGGTAGAAGCAGGCGTTCTAGAGGTAGAGGCCAAGCACGGGGATCCTACAGAGGACGTCAATGGCAAAACCCCAACCAGAGAAGTGGTGATGAGGTTTCAAGTGCACCACGAGGACAAACACAATGACTTGCCACTGTATCCCGCCAACCAGGGCTCAATTGGAAGCACCTTTAGGCGGCAAGCTTTCTCTATTTTCTAAGAACTGGCATATTATTACAAAGGACAAATGGATACTGGACATTATAGACAGAGGCTACAGATTCCATTTTCACTGTCTACCAAAAAGACAAGGCATGCCAAACCTGCCACCAAATCAAAGGGCAGAGGCACAAAACCAAATATCAAATCTAATACAGATGAAAGCCATTCAACAGGTACCTACTCCAGAACAAGGTCAAGGCTTTTACTCAAGACTGTTCCTGGTTCCAAGAAAGGAAAAAGATTGGAGACCAATACTGGACTTATCTATTCTAAATACCTTCCTCATTGTACCAAAATTCAAGATGCTAACTCTACAGCAACTCCTTCCCTTGCTGGGCAAGGGGTCTTGGCTGGTAACTTTGGACCTCAATGAGGCATACCTGCATGTCCCTATCGGACAAGATTGCAGAAGATACCTCATATTTCTTGCAGGTCCATTGCACTTTCAATTCTCTGCATTGCCCTTTGGCTTATCTACTGTGCCCAGAGTGTTCACGAAATGCCTGGCATCAGTAATTGCACACTGCATACTACAAGGGATACAAATATACCCTTATCTGGACGACTGCCTCATTCAAGAGGACAGCAAACACATTTTGATGAAACATCTGAATTATGTCATAAGTCTGTTACAGGCTCTGGGATACACAGTCAACAAAAAGGAAATCAAGACTCGTACCATCCCAAGTAATTACCTTCCTGGGTGCCAAACTGGATACAAACACCCAGATGGCTTATCTAACGTCCGAAAACCAAGGGCAACTAAAAGATTATTTCAAAAAACTGGCAACGTTCACCAGGCTCACTGCAAGGAAAATCCTGCAGGCTCTGGGGTTCATGGCATCTTGCATTCTTCTGATCCCATGTGCAAAGTTGCATATGAAGAAACTACAATGGTACCTAAAAAATCTATGGTCTCAGCACAGCCACAGCTTAGAAACAGTAATACCACTTATTCCATGTCTTCAAAAGGAATTTCTGTGGTGGGCTCAAGCATGCCAGGCAAACATAGGATTACCTTTCTGCAGACCTCAAGCAAGTCAGATCATCACGACAGATGCCTCAGACCATGCATGGGGGGCACACATGGCAAATCGGTGCATTCAAGGCATATGGTCTCAAAAAGAAAAGCACCTGCACATCAATCAAAAAGAGATGCTGGCAGCAATACATGCAGTCAAGGCCTTCAAGGAATTTCTATACCAAGGCCAACTTCTAATAAGGACAGACAACACCACGGTAATGTGGTACATAAACAAGCAGGGGGGGACTCATTCATACCTCCTATGCAGAGTGGCAATGACTCTTTGGAACATGTCCTTGGATCTAAAAATAGAGCTACAAGCCCAGTTTGTACCAGGAAAAAAGAATACACTGGCGGTCAGTCTAAGCAGAAACATGATAGACCCACACGAATGGAAACTGCATCCAAAAATATTCACACAAATAACTCAAGAATGGGGAAGGCCAGACATAGATCTTTTTGCCTCCCACAAGAACCACCAGTTGGAGAAGTACTGCACAAGGACATTTCACCCACAAGCATGGAAAGTGGACTCTCTCTCTTTCAGTTGGAGGGCTCTGACAGCATATGCCTTCCTTCCTCTTCCTCTGATGGCCAAGATATTGCTGAAGATCAAAGCAGACAAACCAAGAGTCATCCTGATAGCGCCGGACTGGCCAAGACAACACTGGTATCCACTCCTGAAGAGCATGTCACACTCACCTCCATGGACTCTGCCTCAATGGCCTCTTTTGCTGACACAGCACAATTTCAAGACTCTAAACACCCAGCTACAATCACTGAAACTAGCAGCTTGGAAAATTCCATGAAATCACAACAGGCCTTACTCTCCAAGAGGGTCAGGGAAATTATTCTGGAGTCTCGAAGACCATCCACTAGAAAGGCCTACTCTGCCAAATGGAAAAGATTTTGTATTTGGAATGAGAAAAAGGGGCAAGACCCAAAAATACTGAACATTTCACAGATTTTAGAGTACTTGGCTGAAATGCTCAACAGTGGCCTTTCATATTCTTCGATAAAAATACATGCTTCAGCAATCTCTGCAGAATACAACACTGATCCACCTTTGTTCTCGCATCCATTGCTAAAACAGTTTCTAAGAGGGACAAAGAACATTAACCCTCCAAGGAAACCACCAGTACCTGCATGGGATCTCAATTTCATTCTGGAAAAATTGACTTTACCTCCTTTCGAGCCAGCAGCCTCTTCAGAATTACAGTTTTTATCTTGGAAAACAGCTTTCCTGCTAGCTGTCACTTCAGCTAGAAGGGTTTCTGAATTACAGGCCCTTATGGCTGTGCAGCCATTCCTCATATTCCATCAGGACAGAGTGTCACTAAGAACCAATCCGTCTTTCATGCCAAAGGTGGTATCCAAGGTTTCTCTAAATCAAGCTATACATCTACCAACCTTTTACCCTAACCCTCAAAACAAGGGTGAGAGACTACTACACACTTTGGACATCCACAGACAGCTACGTTATTACTTGGACAGAACAAAAGTTTTCAGAAAAACTGACCAACTTCTTGTGGCCTATGCAACCAGGGTACAGGGTAAAGCCATATCCAAACAAACTATTTCTAAATGGATTGGCCATTGCATACGATTCTGCTACTCATTTCATGATAAGACTGTACCTACTAGTATCAGGCCTCACTCTACAAGGGAAACAGCCACCTCCACAGCCTTTCTAAGAGGGGTGGCCACAAAGGACATTTTAGAAGCTGCTACTTGGAGCACTGTGCATACATTCTCCAAACACTACCACCTGCCTTTATATTCCAGATCTAGAGCAGGGTTTGCCACTGCAGTTTTGCAGGGCATGTTAGCTGCACCATCATTCTCTTAGTACCTACCACCCCCAGTTTGGCTATGGTATTCTACCCATATGTTAGGACTGCAGGTGTATCCACGAAGAACATAGTACAGTTTTGTACCTACCATAAATGTAGATGTTCGATGTGGTATACAGCTGCAGTCAGGATTTCCCTCACACCTACCCCTCTGAGACAAGTTTTCTATTTATCACCCCCTCATACTAACTAACTGGGGTTTTCTTTATGGTGTATTTGCTTTTTTCTACTATTGTTGTTTGGATTGTTATCCATATTTTTTAGATTTAGCCTTCCTCTGAGGGCACCTGACATCTGGGGCAAGAAACACTGAAGAAGATGGCGTCTGCTGATTCCTTTATACCCCTGGCGCACTGACGTCAGGGAAGAAGCGATAACAACCGACGCCAGACCAAGACTTTGGAATTCGGCCGACCGAGGGACCACCTGACGGCAGGACAACCCATATGTTAGGACTGCAGCTGTATACCACATCGAACATCTACATTTATGGTAGGTACAAAACTGTACTTTCCAACTCCCCCTGAGGTTGTTTCGGAGTCGAGTTCTGCTCTGACACATTCAGTGCCATCCGTGGTGTCTAGGAGCTGAAGCTCCCCAGTCGGCCCTGACAGGGATGCCCGGAACCGAACCTCTTCAGTTCCGAGCCTTTCTCTTGGCGCATCGACTAAGGTGAGTTCAGACCCTACATCTATCTCGGAGCTGATGGCTTCCTTGATCTCCTCAGAGCCGGGGAGGTCTTCGGACCTGGAGAGGTCGGCATTTGAGATGATGAGGAGTGCGCTGTCCCAATCATCAGCTCCTACCAGGGGTACCGAGACACTTCCACCTAAGGCACCTACTTTTGTCTCAGCACCTCCTTCCTATCTGGACAGCAGAGACCCACAGCCTCAGGAGCTCCCGGCTGGTGGCCCCCATTCTTCCAAGACCTCCCAGGAATATCCTTCAGAGGAGACTCCATGGAAGAGCACATGCAAGAGGAAGCATGTAGACTCCCAGGACAAGTCTCTTACCTCGGACACTGACCTCGAGGAGACAGAAGGGTCCCCAAGTCATTCTCTGATGATCTCTCCTTTGTAGACATCTTGGAGATCCTTAAGCAGAGGTGCGGCTGGCCCACTGTCACCCCTTCTGATGAGAAGTCTGTGTACCTGAAGGCTTTTGGGTCTCAACCTTCAGCCTCTTGGGTGTCTCCACCCTTCGAAGAACTGTTAGAGCTCATTAGTCGGAAGGTGTGGGATACTCCTGATACTGTGGAGCCAATCCCCAGGAGACCAAATAAGTTTCTGTTAGCTCCCAAGGAGAAGGAATTTCCGTCAAAGGATGTTCCCATAGATGCAGTAGTGGCAGCGGCCACTAAGAATGAGCTAGCAGAGACTTCATCTGTCCATCCGCCGAACAAAAAATCTCGAACGATGGACAGATACGAGAAGCGTATCTTTTCGTCAGTGACATTTACTCGCTGAACTACCTAACACACTTTACGAGGCTTCAGAGAGCTCTCCTTAAGGAGTTAGGAGAGACTCTACAAGGTACCTCCACTGAGGGAGTCCCTGAGTAGGTGTCTGCCCAGTTGTCCAACTTGAATTCTATTGTCAGCTTGTCCATGAGGCTCATCTCTTATGTAGCCGATGGAGCAAGCAGAGAAGTGGGTTCAGGAATTTCCCTAAGGAGAGGCATTCCTGGATGCGCTTGTGTAATTTTGTGGAACCGTTCAAGTCTACCTTTACCAACGCCCCCTTTGACAGTTCTTCATTGTTTGGACCTAAGGTAAAGAACACACTCACCCAGTGCGAGCAAGAAGGGAAAACACTCTCTGTCATAGGAGTACATTTTACCATCCTCTCTAGACCATATCACAAGGATCAGAGAGGTGGTAAAATGTGGTTCAAGAAGTCCCAGAGGTTTTTCCAGGAAGCACAGGGTGACTCCTCCTTCAGAGGCAGAGGAGGAGGAGGAAATGGTAGATGTCACCCTAGAGGCAGGGACGGACCGCAAAACCAGGGAGGCCATGATTCATTTCGGGGCTGGCCCTACCAGCGCTCCTGATGTGGGGCCCGACTGTGCTTCTCTGGAGCCGGTCAGGGGTTGCATTTCTTTGTATCTGGAAGCCTGGCTAAGTATCACTCAAGACAAATGGGTACAAAGAATTATCACCAGAGGTTATTCCATACCCTTTTCTCTGCCACCTCATGTCCCCAAGAGGATCCTGGATGTTCCACCCAGTTACAGGGATCAAGCAACTGTGTAGGTCAACAAGTTGCTGGCAAAAAGAGTAATTCAAACCGTCCCTTCAGACCAAATAGGATTCGGAATTTACTCTAGATTCTTTTTAGTGCCAAAACGTACAGGGAACTGGAGGCCCATCTTGGACCTCAGCAAATTAAACAAATCCATACAGAAGGACAAGTTCCAGATGGTAGCACTGCAGTCTATATACTCTCGCTGTTAGGGAAAGATACTTGGATGTGCTCAATAGACCTCCAAGATGCTTACTACTACATAAAAATGGACAGGGCATCGAGGAGTCATCTACGCTTCCGGCTGGGAGCCAGTCACTACAATTTTCATGCTCTGCCCTTTGGTCTCACCACAACCCCCAGGATGTTCACCAAGTGTATGACAGTAGTGACAGCTCACGTGAGATGTCGAGGATTCCAGGTGTTTCCATATCTGGACTGGCTCCTGACTGCTCCCACCAGGCATCTACTTCTTCAGACCAGGGACTCTACTATTCAACTCTGTGCCCAGTTGGGGATTACTATCAATTGGGAAAAATCTGCCTTATTGCATTCTCAATTTGTGATTTTTATAGGTGCAGAAATGCACAGTAGCCATGTTGGCTCATCTTCCAGTTGAAAGGGAACAGAATCTGGTGCATCAAATTCACCGTCTTCTCCCTCTCTGAAAAGTCAAGGCCAAGACTGTTCTGAAGCTTGTTCTGAAGCTTCTAGGGACCATGGATTCTACCATGCTACTAGTGCTGCTAGCCAGACTACACATGCGGATTCTTCAGTGGCTCCTGTTGTCCCAGTGGTCCTTCCAACAACTGCCCTTCACTCACCACATTCTGTTAACAGACTCTTGCAAGAAGGACCTCATTTGGTGGATTCAAACCAATCCGTTAACCACTGGCACTCCATTCGTCCCTCACCAACCCATTGCCACTGTGACAACGGATGCCTCACAAATGGGGGGGACATTATCTAGACAGGACTGTCCAAGGCACATTGCAAGATCATGAGGCTCACCTGCATATCCGTGTTCTAGAGATGAGGGCGGTGCTCCTGGCATTGCAAGCACTTCATGACTTTCTTCCTCTTGGGATGATTGCAATATAACCAGACAACATGTCGGTAGTATGGTATATCAACAAACAAGGCAGAACCAGATCATACCCACTCTGTCAAGAGGCCATTCGAGTTTGGAAGTGGGCGATATCTTCCCAGCGCTTTCTGGTGGCGACGCACATCCCAGGGACAACCAACATGATAGCCAACAAACTCAGCCGGGCAATTTTGATGCCTCACGAGTGGTCTGTGAAACAGGAAATAGCTGAGCAGATTGTCTGCAGATAGGGACAGCTTTGCTGCGATCTCTTTGCCAGCCCAATCAATGCCAAATGCAGCAGCTATTTCTCCCTCATCTCCCCTCCGGGGGAGTCACCAACGCACTTGTTCATGATTGGCCTCTGGGTCTCCTTTATGCTTTCCATCCCTTTCATCTCATATCCAAGATGATTCAGAAAGCAAAACAGCTGGAAAGCAAACTGATCCTCATTACTCCTTAATGGCCTCGACAGGTTTGGTTCCCCCTTTCTCGGGCCTCACCTTCTAGATGATCCATGGATTCTGGACCCAGTGCCAGATCTCTTGATGCACATGTCAGGTTCGCTTCACCTCACCCTACATATCCTCAGTTTGACAGCTTGGCTGCTCCAGTTCCATCCCTAGTCAGGCTTCATGACTTCTCACCCTCCATGACTCATATCCTTATGTCTTCTCATAAACCCTCCACTAGGAAATTATATTCCAGTAAATGGAGGAGGTTCTCTGTCTGGGCTGAGGAGCATAATGTTGACCCTTATACTGCTTCTATTCTGGTGGTTTTGGAATTCTTGTCTGAACTTTTCCACCAGGGATCTGCAGCTGCCACGATCAGGGTTCAATTGGCAGCGATCTCTAATTTTCATCTAGGTCTACAAGATTCTAATATGATGTCACATAGGTTATACAAGACCTTCCTTTAAGGTGCCACTTTAAGACCTCCCCTTCAGGAACCGGTTGCTTCATGGGACTTGAATTTTGTTCTATCCAAATTAACATCTCCACCCTTTGAGCCATCTCATTCGTTGCCTTTGAAATTTCTGTCTTGGAAAACTTTGTTTCTGGTGGCAATCACATCTGCTAGACGAGTGTCAGAGTTGTTCATAGACAATTACGTTTTTATTTGCACCAGACGAATTAATTCAGGAAGTCAGACCAATTATTTCTTTCTTTCTCTGACTCCAGATTAGGTCTACCGGTTTCCAAAGTGACCCTCTCTAATTGGATCTCTGGCTGTATAGCTTACATTTACTCTTCTGATGGAAAGCCTTTACCTTTCAAAATTAAGGCTCATTCTACGAGATCTCAGTCTACTTCTGCAGCCTTTCAAACCAGGGTCCCACGTGATAATATCTGTACAGCAGCAACTTGGGCTACCCCTCACACATTTATCACTTATTACAAATTGGATTTGACCTCCAGGGGTAGAGCGTTCTTTGATTCCACGGTACTCAGAGTATTTTCCTTGAGCCACCCAAGATTTAAGGTACTAGGGACACTGTCCCATGGGTAAGAATGAAGGCGAGATAGGACTACAGAACATAAAGAAGTTATGTACCTAAAGGTTTTAGGAAAAAGTTATGTACTCACCATAACGTTCCATGTTTGTAGTCCATCTCGCCCTTCATTCTTACGAACCCACCGTCCTACCCCCATCCTGGAAGGATCTGGAGACAGAAAAATATTGTTATTATTATTGACCGGAGACCTTTTATTATTGGGTTCTTTCTGTATGGTTTGTTATTATTTCTCTTAGCAGCAAACAAGATCTGGGGATTGTACTGGTGCACCATGGGATACCTACGTAGCCACGAGACAACTAGAAGACTTTGAGCTTGTAAAAAGGCTGAGTCTGAGCCGAGGATTGGCTCCAAACCCACGTGTAAGAATGAAGGACGAGATGGACTACAAACATGGAACGTTATGGTGAGTACATAACTTTTTCCTAAAACCTTTAGGCAAGTAGACATTAAGAAAATGACAGGAAGATTCAGAAAAGAAGGATACATATCCTAGCAAGCTATAAGTTCGCCTCTGTGTCTCATCAAAACCGTAGTGCACACTTAGACCTATTGGAAGCAGTCACCATTTAACCAAATATCATACTCGTGGAGGCTTTAATTATCCATCTATAAGCTAGGAATCCTACACTTCCCCAAATTTGCAAGCACAGAAATGCTAAGACCTTGGTCCATGGTGGTTGTGTTTACAGTTAGTGCATACACCTACAAGGCATGCGAACATATTGGATCTATTAATAGCAAGTATGGGAGTATGCTGCTATTCCACCATAAGCTAATTCCAGGCAGGATCAAGGCATATTCCACGAGGGCCTTGGCTGCTACAGTGGCTGTTTAGAAAGGGGTAAACTCTAGAAGTATTCTAATGGCAGCAACTTGATGTCCTTCAAGAATGCAACTGCAGTCCTGACATATGAGTTGTCCTGCCTCAGGCAGCCCTTCGGTCGGCCGGATTCCAAAGTCTGGGTCCGGCGTCGGCTGATGTCGCCCTCTCCTCGACGTCAGAGCGGCTGGGGTATAAAAGCGTCAGCCGGCGCCATCTTCTTCGGTCTTTCTTGCCGTGCGGTGCCCGAAGCAGAAGCAGTTCGCAAGTGCCGGTCCCCGTTGGGGACCTTTTCTTGCCTCAGCCGATGTCAGATTTAGCTGTAAAAGTTAACAATTGTTTGTCTTGTGGGAAACAAATACCTCTTAAGGATTTTCCACTCTTACTGCCTACCCTGCCTCGGTCCAGACCACAACGTCTCGGCCTGTACTGCCTGTGCTTCCTTTAATAAACGCACTCTTAGGAGTCGGGTAGAGTTTGCAGAAGACTTTTTTGGGGATACATTCAGTTATAACATGCCGTCGGAGCTTCCGACAGCACATATTTCTAAAAAACGGAAGGATCGGGACCAACATTTGCGGTCCGCGGTTCCAACCGACACCACGCACAGGCCTTCCGCAAGTGTCTCGGTCTCCTACGAGCCGGTTGCACAACTGCTACAGACTGATGACACCACGTCACCGGCGACTTCGGTCCCAGAGGCCAGCGCAGTGCCAGTTACTGAATTTCCTACCGAAACCGAAGCCCAGGAAATATCAGACACCATTTCGGTGGACAAGACTACCCCAGCACGTGGGGCAGCCAGGCCTCCTGTGTCCATGTCCATTAAGGCCTACACACGTGCTAAGGCTGCCAAACAGCCTAAGTCTCACCCTTCTAAGTCTAGTTCTCTGAACTCCTCTTCTGGTACAAGGATTTTGAGTTTAGCTGAAGACCTTATTTCTTTAATAAGGGGTTCTCAGCCTCATCCTGATAGAGCTTCTCAGCCACCTTCTGACAAAAGGCCCAGGGTTGAGCAGGTAGATCCCCAGTCCTCTGATGAGGCCTTTGGTGATTCTGGTCAATCAGATTACCAGGAGGAGGCCTTCCAGGCCTACGAGGATTCTGATGCTGAGGAATCCATTCCCTCCGCCTCGCCTCCAGAGGATATTTCTTTTGGGGGAAACACTTCATTCTATGAGGGAGCATTTCCAGTGGCAAGGCCAGGATTATTCTGACTCCAGGAAAAGGTTAAGGCAATTCTTAAAGTTGCCCCAGCATAGACCCTTAGCTATTCCTACGGTATTAGGTGTTTTGGATGACGTGTATACAGACTCCAGTGTTTCCCCTGATTCTCTCCCTCCTGCCCCTGTCAAACCTGACAGGTACTACAGGGTCCCAGATACACATCAACACCTTTACAAGGCCCACACTGCTGATCCAGAAGCAATTTCTCAGGGGCCTAGAGGAACAGTTACTACTACTGCTAAGAATCCTCTACCTTCTGATAAGGATTCTAGATCTTTAGAGAGGTGGGGTAAAAAGGTTTATACTTCTTCCACCCTTGCCATGAGAGCGTTAAACTGTCAATTTCATATGTTCCAGTATCAGGAATACATGTTGGATGAATTGCAAAAGAAACTAGCCTGTCCTGAGCCATTAGATACTTGGTTCATAATACTCAGCAGGTTAGTAATCATTTTCTACAGTGTGGATATGATGCATTGGAAGCTTCATGTAGAGCAGCTATGACAGGGGCTGTCATACGTAGGAATGCTTGGTTGAAAGAACAGCCATTGCCAGACCAAGTTAAAGTAAAGCTCCTGGATGCACCATTGGAAAAACAAAAACTATTTGGTACCAATGCACAAGAGGTATTAAAGAAAATTGAGGAAAAGGCTAAATCAGTACAAACAGTCAAGGATTTCCTCCAGGTACAACCTCCAAGATTTAGCAGGAATTGGCCTTCAAAGAATTGGTCCTTTCCAGATTCTGACAAGTTTCAAAGAGGTAAAAGCAGGCGTACAAGAGGTAGAGGGCAATATCGAGGCTCCTACAGAGGCCGTCAATGGCAAACTCCAAGCCAGAGGGGTGGCCAAGAAACAACCACTCCTCAACAAGGACAGACTCAATGACTTGACTTTGACACCGCCAACCACGGCTCAGTTAGAAGCACCTTTGGGCGGAAAGTTATCATTATTCTCAGACAATTGGCACAATATTACTATGGACAAATGGATTCTGGACATAATAGACAAAGGCTACAGATTCCACTTTCATACACTTCCAACAAGACAAGGCATGCCAAACCTGCCACCAAATCAGAGGGCAGAGGCACTCATACAAATTTCAAAGCTGTTACAAATAAAAGCGATAGAAAAGGTTCCTCCACAGGAACAAGGCCAAGGATTTTACTCAAGACTGTTCCTTGTTCCAAGAAAAGAAAAGCAATGGAGACCTATCCTGGACTTGTCCGCACTGAATACTTTTCTAATCGTGCCAAAATTCAAAATGCTGACTTTACAGCAACTCCTTCCCATGCTGGGCAAGGGGTCTTGGCTGGTTACTCTGGTCCTCAAGGAGGCATACCTGCATGTCCCAATCAGACCAAGCTGCAGACGATACCTCAGATTTCTTGCAGGGTCAGAGCATTATCAATTCTCAGCATTGCCTTTTGGCTTATCTACTGCACCCAGAGTATTCACGAAATGCCTGGCATCAGTAATTGCACATTGCAGACTTCAGGGGATTCAGATATAGCCTTACCTGGACGACTGCCTTATACAAGTGGACAGCAAACAAACCTTGTTAAGAAACTTGGACTATGTCATTCACCTACTACAGGCTTTGGGATACACAGTCAACATTCAAAAATCAAGACTAGTGCCATCCCAACAAATAATTTTCCTAGGAGCCAAACTGGACACAAACTCACAGATGGCTTTTCTCACAGAAGAAAAACAAGAACAATTACCAGATTACTTAAAAAATCTAGCAAAGCAAACCCGGATGACTGCAAGGAAAGTCCTGCAGGCCCTGGGTTTCATGGCATCTTGCATTCTTCTGATCTCACTGGCAAGGCTGCACATGAGGAAACTACAATGGTATCTAAAAGGTTTATGGTCTCAACACAGCCACAACCTAGAAGAAATTATACCACTCATTCCATGTCTTCAAAAGGAATTTCTGTGGTGGGCACAAGCAAGCCAACAAAACAAAGGTATGTTTTTCAACAAGCCTCAAGCAAGCCAAACCATCACAACAGACGCCTCAGACCTTGGATGGGGGGCGCACATGGCGGGCAGATGCATTCAAGGGCAATGGGCACCAAAAGAATTGCATCTACACATCAATCAAAAAGAAATGCTGGCAGTGATTCATGCAATCGAGGCCTTCGAAAAGTTTCTTCATCAAGGCCATCTACTAATAAGGACAGACAATACCACAGTTATGTGGTACATAAAACAAGCAAGGAGGCACCCATTCATACCCTCTTTGCAGACTGACAATGAATCTTTGGGAAAAATCCCTGAAACTGAACATAGAGCTGCAATCCCAGTTTGTTCCAGGAAAGGACAATGTTCTGGCGGACAGTCTAAGCAGAAACATTCTGGACCCTCACGAATGGATGTTGCATCTAGACATTTTTTCACAAATAACTCATGCATGGGGAAGGCCGGACATAGATCTTTTTGCCTCTCACCACAATCATCATCTGAAGAAGTTCTGCTCAAGGACACACCATCCTCAAGCATGGAGAACGGATGCTCTCTCCTTCAGCTGGAATTCTCTAACAAAAAATGCATTCCCACCTCTACCTTTAATGACCAAGGTGTTACTGAAGATCAAAACAGAACAACCAAAGGGCATTTTGATAGCTCCAGACTGGCCAAGACAACACTGGTACCCATTACTAAGGAGCATGACTCGCACAAAGCTGTGGCCCCTGCCTCAATGGCCACTGCTTCTAACTCAGCACAATTACAGGACCGTTCACCCCAACCTGCAAACATTGAAGCTGACAGCTTGGAAGGTTCCATGACTACTCCTCATATTACTCTCTCCAAGAGGGTACAAGAAATCATACTGGAAGCCCGCAGGCCTTCCACTAGAAGGGCATATTCAGCAAAATGGAAGAGATTTAGCATCTGGAACGCCAAAAAGGGTCAAGATCCATCAGTGATGAGCATTCCACAGATACTAGAATATTTGGCAGAAATGCTTCACAATGGCCTATCTTACTCTTCCATAAAAATACACGCTTCAGCAATTTCAGCAGAATACAACACTGATCCTCCCGTATTTTCTCATCCTTTGCTAAGACAGTTTCTAAGAGGTATAAAGAACATCAAACCTCCAAGGAAACCACCAGTGCCTGCATGGGACCTCAACTTTGTGTTGGAAAAACTAACTCTTCCTCCTTTTGTGCCAGCCGCATCTTCAGAATTGCAATTTCTCTCCTGGAAAACAGTTTTCCTTTTGGCAATAACCTCAGCAAGAAGGTTCTCGGAGATACAGGCCCTCATGGCAGTACCACCATTTCTCATTTTTCATCAGGACAGAGTTTTATTAAGAGCCAGTCCTTCCTTCATGCCAAAAGTTATATCCAGGGTTTCTCTAAATCAAGCAATTCACCTGCCTACTTTTTTCCCTAATCCTCAAAATAAAGGAGAAAGGCTTCTGCACACCTTGGACATACACAGGCAACTGCGCTACTACTTGGACAGAACAAAGACTAACAGACAATCTGACCAGCTGTTTGTAGCTTACGCTGCTGGAGTACAAGGAAAGGCAATTTCCAAACAAACAATTTCTAAATGGATTGGAAACTGCGTCCGATTCTGCTACTCTTTCCATGGAAAAAATGTGCCAGCCGATATCAGGCCACATTCCACCAGAGCTACAGCCACCTCCACAGCCTTCCTAAGAGGGGTGGCTACAAAGGACATTCTGGAAGCTGCTACATGGAGCTCCGTGCATACATTTTCCAAACATTACAACCTGCCTTTATATTCCAGATCCAGAGCAGGCTTTGCTTCTGCAGTCCTGCAGGGCATTTTAGCTACACCATCTTTATCTTAGGTCCTACCACCCCCAGCTTGGCTATGGTATTCAACCCATATGTCAGGACTGCAGTTGCATTCTTGAAGGACATAGTACAGTTTTGTACCTACCATAAATGTAGATGTCCGATAGATATGCAACTGCAGTCAGGTTTTCCCTCCCTCCTACCCCACTGTATTTTTCCTTTTGGGTACTTACCCCTATTTCAAGTTAGCTGGGGATATCTGTTATGGTGTATCTGTTTATTATTGTTGTGCATGTCTGGAATTTCTTCCATTCTCTAAATTTAGCCTTCCTTAGAGGGCACCTGGCATCTGGGGCAAGAAACACTGAAGAAGATGGCGCCGGCTGACGCTTTTATACCCCAGCCGCTCTGACGTTGGGGAGAGGGCGACATCAGCCGACGCCGGACCCAGACTTTGGAATCCGGCCGACCGAAGGGCTGCCTGAGGCAAGACAACCCATATGTCAGGACTGCAGTTGCATATCTATCGGACATCTACATTTATGGTAGGTACAAAACTGTACTTTCCTCAGTACATACTTTTACAAAACAGTACAAACTAGATTCGTTCTCCAGGTCTAGAACTAGCTTTACTAGGACCATTCTTGTAGTCTACTGGACCCTTATCCTTCCTCCTCCCAGACTTTCTAAGCTGTGGTTTTCTACTCATGTAGCTTAAGCTACTGCAGTGATTATCTAATTATGAACACTGTACAGCTGTTTAAGTAAACTTACTGTAAAAAAGATGTTCAAATTAATCACTGCTGCAGTAGCTGCTACTTCCCTCCATCCTTCATATATTTTTATAATTTGTCAGGGTGGAAGCACTTGTTTTTATATACCTAGCATTGACATTTTTCAAGACGCTAACCTCCATTTTTTAGTTGGCATGAAAGCTGTAGTGGGCTTAGCACCTAGACCACTGCTTTTTCTCCACTGCTGACTCAGGCTCTCAATGGTGAGTGTGTGGAAGGTACCCTTAATCCTTGGGAAAGCTGCCTGGCTGTTATAGTTTATGCAGTCCTGCATTATGATGAAGCATTAAGGTGGATAACACACTTGTAGTAGATAGGCATGTTTTTTTGTAGTCTGCAGCAGATTTTAACACAACATAACACAGACTGCAACAGTCAGTTAGTCTATCGGGCAGTCAGATAATTAAATAGCTAAATGCACTTATAATAAGTAACAAAAGAGGAGTGGAACACAATAATATTCCTAATAAATTGTGTAATGCTTGGCATATAGATTAGTAACACGGATGTAACACTGTAATAATGGTTGTCTGCCTTGTGATGACCACTCTTAAGAAGAAAACTAAGAGTCTGTAAATCACCACAATGATAGCTTTCAGTAAAACGTGTGTGTGTTAGTTTAGTTATATGTAAGCTGGATTACTGCTTGAAAGAAAAATGTTTATTCTTGTCAAGGTGGAAGCTGTACCTGTAATGAGATTAGATAATCCAAATAGTGCCAAGTGGGAAGTCAGACTGCCTACAGAACAGTGTTCTGTACACAGGTGGAGCTGTACTCCTGGCTTCAGGAGTTGGAGGCAGAAGAGCATTTGACCATACACATGCATAATTTGGTGCACTGTGACCTACCTACAAACTCCTGTAGGAATGCCTTACAGCGCTCTGTTTTCAAAAATATATTTAATTTCCTGTTGAGAAAAAAGGACTTGACAAGCCCATCCCATGTTTTTGACAGGAGGTAAGTTTGATGGCCATGCCACTGTACAGGTGATGCTCTTGCACCAGACAGCTTCATGGCCATGCAGCTCCACCTGGCTCCCTGCCAACCATAGTGACTCTGGCATACAGGTGGAGCTCCTACTGTGCAGCACATCATCTGCACTTAGCCGCCCTACCAAGTCCTCTGGTAAGTTTGGGCTATGCTTAGGATAGGTAATGAGATGCTATAACATAGAATGCTATAGAATCTTGGTGTCTGTTCTTGGCATAGGAAGACTCTCTTCAGTCCAGCATGGTTTGTGCCCCCTTATCACATTATTAGAAAGTGCCAGCAGATAAGATGTGCTCAGAATGTAATTGGTCAGTTGCTTTGCATACAGTACATACAAACACATTTTTCTTAACTTAATTATAGATCCACTGATGTAACTGAACTAAAAGCTACATGTTGTAGAACTAGAAAGCCTACTTTGCATGATTTGAGCATAATTACAACTAAAGGAAGTGGTACAAAACCTTTGGACACGATCTTTAAGTGCACCTCACTTTTCTTTAGACTTGCCTTCTTTTTGTGTTTCAGAAAGATGTATAGGATTAACGGTTTTAATTAAAAATCAAACCCTAATGCTAGAAAGCAGAATTTTCCTATATTGGTATAGTTACTTACAAAATACATAACAAATACAAACGTTTCAGGCACAGACAATAATGCCCTTCTAGTTAAGATCATATGAAGCACTTACTCAACAAAAACAAACAGGGAAAAAAAACAATGGATCAGGCTCGCAGCAATAGGTTTAATTCAGGTTAAGCACTTTTCGTCTCCCACACAATACACGGAGACTTCTTCAGACCAACAAAAAACAGTAACAAGTAACAGAACTTCACTTTTAAAGAATTCCACATTAACAAAACAACCAACCAGCGATCATTTTACCCATGATGCAGCAAGCTCATTAAAGCAACAGTTCAAAAAATACATAGCAAAGGTAAAAACTTTTGTTATAAAATTCCACTTAGCTAAAACTTCACCTACTACAAGTTTTACATTTTGCAAATATCACAGTGTGTCATTGTAAAATGTGATGATATTCATAAAGAAAATGTATATACAAAATATATGTATCTAAAAAGTATATATATTGCACATATGTGTATATATGAAAAAATGCATAAAAACATAAATAACCTATCACCACAGTGATAAATACAGTTTTAAAATACATGCAAGGCAGGTGATTTCATTTAATCCAGGGGCACTATAAGAATTCAATCTAAATTGCCAAATTAATTCCCTTTCCTCTAAAATCAACTGAAATGGACCACCCTTGTGGTCAACAATAATTGGTCAATTATTCTAAATGTAAAACTGTGATCAGGGTTCTCATTACAGTGTCTAGCCAAAACATTGATGTCCTTCAAGAATGCAACTGCAGTCCTGACATATGGGTTGTCCTGCCTCAGGCAGCCCTTCGGTCGGCCCGATTCCAAAGTCTGGGTCCGGCGTCGGCTGATGTCGCCCTTTCCCCAACGTCAGAACGACTGGGGTATAAAAGCATCAGCCGGCACCATCTTCCCCAGTCTTTCTTGCCGCGCGGTGCCCGAAGCAGAAGCAGTTCGCAAGTGTCGGTCGGCCAGCTCCTGTGTTTTCAGCTACCGAAGTCATCAAAAAGCTAAGTACCCCGTCGGGGATCTCTTTCTTGCCTCAGCCGATGTCAGATAAAGCTACAAAAGTTAATAATTGTTTGTCTTGTGGTAAACAAATACCTCATAAGGATTTCCATTCTTACTGCCTCCCCTGCCTCGGCCCAGACCACAACGTCTCGGCCTGTGCGGCCTGTGCTTGCTTCAATAAGAGCACACTCAGGCGCCGGGCAGAGTTTGCAGAGGACTTTTTTGGGGAAAATTATTCTTATAACATGCCGTCGGAGCTTCCGACAGCACATATTTCCAAAAAACGGAAGGACCGGGACCGACATTCGCGGCCCGTGACTTCTACCGACACCACGCTAAAGCCTACCGCGAGTGCATCGGTCTCCTCGGAGGCGGTAATTCAACCGCTCCAGGCCGACGACACCGCATTTCCACAGACTTCGGTCCCGGAGGCCACCCCGGTGCCGGTTGTTGATTTTCCCCCTGAAACCGAAACCCAAGTTTTGCCTGACACCATACCAGTGGACAAAGTCACTCCAGCACGTGGGGCTACTAGGCCTCCTGTTTCTATGTCCATCAAGGCCTTCACACGTGCTAAGGCTGCCAGCCAGGTTAAACCTCACCCTCCTAAATCTTTCTCACAGGGTCCCACTTCAGATAAACAGATCATGACCTTAGCTGCAGATCTCATTTCTTTAATCAGGGGCTCCCAGACTCATCCAGACAGGAGTTCTCAGCCACCCTCAGACAAAAGGCCTAGGGTTGAGCGGACAGATACCCTTTCCTCAGATGAGGCCTCTGGTGAGTCAGGCCATTTGGATTCCCAGGAAGAATCCTTCCAGGCCTACGAGGATTCTGATGCTGAGGAATCCATTCCTTCTGCCTCTCCTCCTGAGGATATTTCCTTTGGGGAAATTCTTCACTCCATGAGGGAGCATTTCCAGTGGCTGGGCCAGGATTTCTCCAACTCCAGGAAAAGGCTTCGGACCTTCCTTAAAAAACCCCAGCACAGGCCTTTAGCTATACCCCCAGTGCTGGATGTATTGGATGATGTGTTTTCAGACTCCAGTACTACACCTGATTCTCTACCTCCTGCTCCTGTCAAGCCAGGATTCCAGAATCCCATAAGCATCTCTTTAAGGCCCATTCTGTTGATCTAGAAACCATTTCTCAGGGGCCCAAAGGGGTGGCCATTTCCACGGCCAAAAATCCTTTGCCCGCAGACAGGGAATCTAGATCTTTGGAGAGGTGGGGTAAAAAAGTTTATACCTCGTCCACCCTTGCCATGAGAGCTCTGAACCGTCTTTTTCATATGTTTCAGTATCAGGATTTTTTGTTGGATGATTTGCAGAAAAAGTTAGCCTCTCCTGAGCCTTTAGATAGAAAGGCCTTGCAGGATTTGGCTCATAATACACAGCAGGTTAGCAACCATTTCCTTCAGTGTGGTTATGATGCATTGGAAGCTTCATGTAGGGCAGCTATGACAGGGGCCGTCATACGTAGACATGCTTGGTTGAAAGAACAGACTTTGCCAGATCATGTTAAAGTAAAGCTTCTAGATGCACCTCTGGAAAAACACAAGCTATTTGGTGATAATGCACAGGGTGTGTTAAAATCAATTGAGGAAAAGGCTAAATCAGTACAAACAGTCAAAGATTTCCTCCAGGTTCAGCCACCAAGGTTCAGCAGGAATTGGCCTTCGAAGAATTGGTCCTTTCCAGACACTGTCAAGTTCCAAAGAGGAAAAGGCAGGCGTGCTCGAGGTAGAGGGCAATACCGAGGCTCCTACAGGGGTCGCCAATGGCAACCATCTACTCAGAGAAGTGGAGCAGGAACTTCAACAGCTCCACAGGGACAAACACAATGACTTGACTTTGACACCGCCGACCAAGGCTCAAAGAGAAGCACCTTTAGGCGGAAAATTATCTCTATTTTCAAAAAATTGGCACATTATTACAAAGGACAAATGGATTTTGGACATAATAGACAAAGGTTACAGGTTCCACTTCCATACTTCACCATCAAGACAAGGCATGCCGAACCTGCCACAAAATCAGAGGGCAGAGGCACTCACACAAGTTTCAAAGCTGCTACAAATCAAAGCAATAGAAAAGGTTCCTTCTCAGGAACAAGGCCAGGGATTCTACTCAAGACTGTTCCTTGTTCCAAGAAAAGAAAAGCAATGGAGGCCTATTCTGGACTTGTCCGCTCTAAACACTTTTCTCATTGTGCCAAAATTCAAAATGCTGACGTTACAGCAGCTTCTTCCCATGCTGGGCAAGGGGTCTTGGCTGGTTACTCTGGACCTCAAGGAGGCATTCCTGCATGTCCCAATCAGACAAAGCTGCAGAAGATACCTCAGATTTCTTGCAGGGCCAGAGCATTATCAATTCTCAGCATTGCCTTTTGGCTTATCTACTGCGCCCAGAGTATTCACGAAATGCCTGGCATCAGTAATTGCACATTGCAGACTTCAAGGGATACAAATATACCCTTACTTGGACGACTGCCTTATACAAGCGGACAGCAAACAAGCTTTGATCAGAAACTTGAACTATGTCATTCACTTGCTACAGGCTTTGTGATACACAGTCAACATTCAAAAATCAAGACTAGTGCCATCCCAGCAAATAATTTTTCTAGGAGCCAAACTGATCACAAACTCACAGATGGCTTACCTTACAGAAGAAAATCAAAAACAATTACCACAGTACTTCAAGAACTTAGCAAAGCAGACCCAGATGACTGCAAGGAAAGTCCTGCAGGCCCTGGGCTTCATGGCATCTTGCATTCTTCTAATTCCACTGGCAAGACTACACATGAGGAAACTACAATGGTACCTAAAAAGCTTGTGGTCTCAACACAGCCACAACCTAGAAGGAATTATTCCACTCATTCCATGCCTACAAAAGGAATTCCTGTAGTGGGCACAAGCAAGCCAGCTAAACAAAGGAATGTCTTTTCACAAGCCTCAAGCAAGCCAAACCATTACCATAGACGCCTCAGACCACGGATGGGGGGCGCACATGGCAGGCAGATGCATTCAAGGACAGTGGGCTCCCACAGAATTGAATCTACACATCAATCAGAAAGAGATGCTGGCAGTGATTCGAGCAATCGAGGTCTTCGGAAAATTTCTTCAGCAAGGTCATCTGCTAATAAGGACAGACAACACCACTGTTATGTGGTACATAAACAAGCAGGGAGGCACCCATTCTTACCCCCTCTGCAGACTGGCAATGACTCTTTGGGAAAAATCTCTGAAACTGGACATACAGTTGCAATCCCAGTTTGTTCCAGGAAAGGACAATGTTCTGGCGGACAGTCTGAGCAGAAACATTATGGATCCTCACGAATGGATGTTGCACCCAGACATGTTTTCACAAATAACTCATGCATGGGGAAGGCCGGACATAGATCTCTCTGCATCACACCTCAATCATCTTCTGAAAAAGTTTTGCTCAAGGACATTCCATCCTCAAGCCTGGAAAACGGATGCTCTCTCCTTCAACTGGAGCTCTCTAACAATCTATGCATTCCCACCTCTACCATTAATGACCAAGGTGTTACTGAAGATCAAAGCAGAACAACCGACAGGCATCCTGATAGCTCCAGACTGGCCAAGGCAACACTGGTACCCATTACTGAGGAGTATAACTCGCACCAAGCCGTGGCCCCTACCTCAATGGCCACTGCTACTAACTCAGCACAATTACAGGACCGTTCATCCCAACTTGCAAACATTGCAACTGACAGCTTGGAGAGTTCCATGACTCCTCCCCAAATTTCTCTCTCCAAAAAAGTTCAAGAAATTTTACTGGAAGCCCGCAGACCTTCCACCAGAAGAACTTATTCAGCCAAGTGGAAGAGATTTACCATCTGGAATGCCAGCAAGGGTCAGGATGCATCAGTAATGAACATCCCTCAGATGCTAGAATATTTGGCAGAAATGCTTCACAATGGCCTTTCCTACTCCTCCATAAAAATACACGCCTCAGCAATATCAGCAGGATACAACTGTGATCCACCTGTTTTTTCACATCCTTTGCTAAGACAGTTTCTAAGAGGGATAAAGAATATCAAACCTCCAAGGAAACCACCAGTGCCTGCATGGGACCTCAACTTCGTCCTTGAAAAATTAACTCTTCCTCCTTTTGAGCCGGCAGTATCTTCAGAATTGCAATTTCTCTCCTGGAAAACAGTTTTCCTGTTAGCAATTACTTCAGCAAGAAGAGTTTCGGAGATTCAGGCCCTCATGGCAGTACCTCCATTTCTCATTTTTCATCAGGACAGAATCTCTTTAAGAACCAATCTTTCATTCATGCCAAAAGTGATATCCAGGGTTTCTCTAAATCAAGCAATTCACCTGCTTACTTTCTTTCCCAATCCTCAAAATAAAGGAGAAAGGCTTCTGCACACTTTGGACATACATTGTTAGCTTGTTTTGTTTTACATTTGCCTAAGAGTTCTACTGGAGTTTATCATATTTCAGGATACCTCTTATAATATGCATGTGACCTTTTAGAATTCACTTATAAGAGACTCTTTGGACAAACATCGTTAGGTCCACTTTTAGAAACTGAGATCCTCATATTTGTTACCAACAATATGAGTGATATGTTTTCTTACCTCCTGGCCATCATAACACATCTTAGTCATTATTTTTAGACTTCAGTTAGCATTCCATTCAGGATGATAATTGTCTTCCAGTAGAGGTATTTTGGGTTACATGATCTATAGTTCCATTTTAAACAACTTTTACCATGCACCACTATCAACAACACGGATATAATTACTGATGATATTTTTATCGTTTCTGTGTTGGCTAAATAGGATAGTCATTATAGTTTCTAGATAAGATAATGAATAGAGTTTAAAGCAGACCATGGGTACTGTTTTGATACACAACCCTAAGGGATTATTTCATGTTTTATTGTTCTTCATTATTGTCCATTTTGCTTCACTAATGTCAATTTTTATCCATATGTTAATAATAGTATTTTTAACATTTATACATCATGAATGTTTAGTTGAAGGCTATAAAACTTGGATAGGTTTCACGTTCTGATGTTGAAATCTGAGAGGCACGTTGGTGAGCTGTTTGCGTTTAAGTAGCCTTCAAGTGGTTTTTAACGTGAGTAGACTTTAAATAATGTGACACAGAATTTAGCTAGTACAGCATATAATATTGGTTTATAATTGTTTACCATATGACGATATGCAATATTTCCGTGTTCCAAGCAAACAAGATGGGTTTGGAACACTTAAACGCATTTGGAGTTTAGTGTATATCGTCACTTTACTTGAATATTTGAAGCAGTTTAGCTTATTATGCAGTTTGCATTGCAAATAGTTTTTCACTATTATTAGAAAACTGAAGAAATGTAACAGCGTGGCGTTTCAGGGAACAAGAGGGCTCTGAACGCTTATAAGCATTCGCTGATCGATGTTATGCATAGTGTCACTTTATTTTCTAACTTTGGATTTTATGAGATGGAATTTTTAATTTCATTTAAGTTTATTGATTATTTGTTTTTTATGTTCTATGAATTTTAGATATAGGTGAGCACTGTTCATAAATGTGAAATACACATACTAATGTTATCTGTTTGAATGCACTTGGTCACTTTAATTCTCTGCCTACAGAGATATGTTTATTGGATAATTGTTCAATTACATCAATTAAGTGTGTTTCAAATGATATATAAAGGGAATAAAAACCATCATAAATTAGATCTGATGAAGCGTGCATGGAGCACGTGAAAGCGCTCGTCCCTTGTTTTTGTCTTTTCGAATAAAGTTGGAGGTTTGTGTGAATTTGGACTTTTGTGGTGTATCCTACAGTTTATTTTCATGACATTTTGAGCCTTTGCTTGTTGCTGATAGGATACTTTAGAAGTGTTCAGCGGTATTACATTTCTACATACTAGAATATTTGGCAGAAATGCTTCACAATGGCCTTTCCTACTCCTCCATAAAAATACACGCCTCAGCAATATCAGCAGGATACAACTGTGATCCACCTGTTTTTTCACATCCTTTGCTAAGACAGTTTCTAAGAGGGATAAAGAATATCAAACCTCCAAGGAAACCACCAGTGCCTGCATGGGACCTCAACTTCATCCTGGAAAAATTAACTCTTCCTCCTTTTGAGCCAGCAGCATCTTCAGAATTGCAATTTCTCTCCTGGAAAACAGTTTTCCTGTTAGCAATTACTTCAGCAAGAAGAGTTTCGGAGATTCATGACCTCATGGCAGTACCTCCATTTCTCATTTTTCATCAGGACAGAGTCTCTTTAAGAACCAATCCTTCATTCATGCCAAAAGTGATATCCAGGGTTTCTCTAAATCAAGCAATTCACCTGCCTACTTTCTTTCCCAATCCTCAAAATAAAGGAGAAAGGCTTCTGCACACTTTGGACATACATAGACAATTGCGCTACTACCTGGACAGGACAAAGACTAGCAGAAAATCTGATCAGCTTTTTGTAGCCTATGCAGCTGGAGTACAAGGAAAGTCAATTTCCAAACAAAATAATTTCAAAATGGATTGGAAACTGCATCAAGTTCTGCTATTCTTTACATGGAAAAGATGTGCCAGCCAATATTAGGCCACACTCAACCAGAGCTACAGCCACCTCCACAGCTTTTCTAAGAGGGGTGGCTACCAAGGACATTCTAGAAGCTGCTACATGGAGCTCCGTGCATACATTTTCCAAACATTACAACCTGCCTTTATATTCCAGATCCCGAGCAGGCTTTGCCTCTGCAGTCCTGCAGGGCATTTTAGCTACACCTTCCTTATCTTAGGTCCTACCACCCCCAGCTTGGCTATGGTATTCAACCCATATGTCAGGACTGCAGTTGCATTCTTGAAGGACATAGTACAGTTTTGTACCTACCATAAATGTAGATGTCCGATAGATATGCAACTGCAGTCAGGTTTTCCCTCCCTCCTACCCCTCTGATATTTTTGGGTCCATCGCCCTTTATTTCAGGTTAGCTGGGGAGATCTGTTATGGTGTATCTGTTTATTATTGTTGTGCATGTCTGAAAATTTTTCCATTCACTTAATTTAGCCTTCATTGGAGGGCATCTGGCATCTGGGGCAAGAAACACTGAGGAAGATGGCACCGGCTGATGCTTTTATACCCCAGTCGTTCTGACGTCGGGGAAAGGGCGACATCAGCCGACGCCGGACCCAGACTTTGGAATCGGGCCGACCGAAGGACTGCCTGAGGCAGGACAACCCATATGTCAGGACTGCAGTTGCATATCTATCGGACATCTACATTTATGGTAGGTACAAAACTGTACTTTCTCACTCCTTTTCCTAATGTTGTATCACGAAGCCTTCTATCCATCTTTCCAACATAGAAGGCTGGGCATAGCTGACACACAGCCAGGTATACCACGGCCCTCGATTCACAGTTAAATCTACCTTGTACCTTGAATTCTCCCCCCCCCCCCCATTGGTAACGTTGGAACCAGTGGCAATAAACCTACAGTAATTACAATACTCACATTTGAACATACCTTTTGTCATATTACTGGTCGTGTCTCTCATCTCCATAAATTCCTTTAAGTTAATACCTTTCCTGAAAATAAAGCCTGGGCAGCTTCCCAACTTAACCGAAAGGTCACCATCGCTAAGGATGATATTCCAATTCCTACAGAGGATCCCTTTTAAAAGGCTGGTTTCTAAACTGTACGTAGTGATAAAACTTCTCACAAAACTATTGTCATGCTTGCCAGAAAAAACAGAAATACCCTCCATTACTGTATTAGAGTTCGTTGAAGGGGCCAAGTTAACCGAACCATCTTGCACAGAATTAACATGTACTGTTCTTAATCTAACAGTGAGTATAGGTCTAGAGAAACCAATTGCCCTCTTATGTTGCACTTCACGTATCAAATCAATGACAAGTTCAGTGGGGTATCCACGACTAGTGAACATAACCTTTAAGGTTTCACATTCTTTAATGAATACAACATCATCACTGGTCATTCTAGCTGCTCTAACCAGCTGCCCCTTCAATACCGATCTTTTCTGGTGCAACGGGTGACAGCTGGTATAGTGCAACATAATATTAGAATATGTAGCCTTACGGTGTATACTTGCTACAAAACACTGATTGACCCTATCCTTTCTTAGGTCAACATTCAAATAACAAATGCGCTCCGTGTGAACAGCATAAGTAAACCTAAAAAAAGATGTACTGCTGTTCAAAAAATCAGTAAACTCCTGTGCTTCAGGTACAGACCCTTTAAAGATTAAAAAGGCATCGTCCAGAAACCGCGTGTAAAACCCCACTTTTTTCTGTGAACCTGTTGTTACCCGAAATAGTTTGAGACTCCCACTGAGCCATTACCAAGTTCGCATAGCTCCCACCACAGGGAGAACCCATGGCTATACCAACCAATATGTCTGTAAATGGTGTTATCAAAGGTGACATAGTTGTTACCTAAAATGATATCCTTCAGTTCTTGGAATAATTTAATCTCCTTATTACCTTATTAGAAGCGCCATGTGATATTAACCTGTCAACAACCATTTCAATACCAATCGTGTGGGATAACGAAAAATAAAGATCGACTGCATCAATAGTCATAAACAGAATGTCATCTTGGTAATCAAAATTTTCTATAGATGTTAAAAAGGCCCATGAGTCCTTACATATTTGCTTTTCCTTGCCAACAAATTTTATCAACAAAGGGAACCAGTTTGTACATCCCTCATTCCTATATAGGTTCATAGGGAAGTACTAGGCTACCTGCCCTTACAGGCCATTTTAAGCCTAGCCATGTTTTACTTTTTGTGCTCAAAATAAAGTATCCCATGTAGTTATAGACTCATGGTTGATGTTTATATTATCCCTAATAAGAACAACTGGAATCATATCATAGAAAATTTGAGGGGACCCATGCATGGGATAGAGCACTTGGGATGGGAGCTGCCTCTGTCCATTAGTAGTACAGGGGCAGTCTTGGGGTAAAATTTCTGATGTCCTTCAAGGATGCATCTGCAGTCCTCACATATGGGTTGTCCTGCCTCAGGCAGCCCTTCGGTCGGCCGGATTCCAAAGTCTGGGTCCGGCGTCGGCTGAGGTCGCCCTTTCCCTGACGTCAGAGCACCTGGGGTATAAAAGCGTCAGCCGTCGCCATCTTCCTCAGTCTTTCTTGCCGCGTGGTGCCCGAAGCAGAAGCAGTTAGCAAGTGCCGGTCGGCCAGCTCCTGTAATTCAGCTAACCGAAGACTTCAAAAGCTAAGTACCCCGTTGGGGACTCTTTCTTGCCTCAGCCGATGTCAGATAAAGTTAATAATTGCTTAACTTGTGGGAAACAAATACCTCATAAGGATTTCCACTCTTACTGCCTCCCCTGCCTAGGCCCAGACCACGACGTCTCGGCCTGTTCAGCCTGTGCTTCCTTCAATCGACGCACTCTCAGGCGTCGGGCGGAGTTTGCAGAGGAATTTTTTGGGGCTAGTTTCTCCTACAACATGCCGTCGGAGACTCCAACTCCTCATTTAGTCAAGAAACGGAAGGACAAGGACCGACATACGCGGACCGCGGTTTTGGCTGAAACCACGGCTAGGCCTACCGCGAGTGTCTCGGTCTCTGCTGAAACCGAGTCCTTGGTACTTCCGACTACCGAAACCGCTCATCCGACAACCTCGGCCCTGGAGGCCCCTACTGAGTCGGTTATTGAATTTCCTTCAGAAACTGGTGTCTTGGAAACTTCCGACACCATTCCTCTAGACAAAACTACACCAGCACGTGGTGCAGCCAGGCCTCCTGCTTCCATGTCCATAAAGGCTTTCACCAGGGCTAAAGCTGCTAAACACACAAAAGCTATACCTCCCAGGGTTATTCCTCAGGGACCCTCTACAGGTTCACAGATTCTTAGTTTAGCAGAGGACCTTATTTCCTTAATTAGGGGCTCTCAGCCCCATCCGGACAGGGGCTCTCTACCTCCTCTAGACAAAAGGCCCAGGGTTGAGCCCTCTGATCCCCACTCCTCAGATGAGGCCTCTGATGGCTCTGCCCTCTCTGACTACCAGGAGGAGGCTTTTTTGGCCTACGAGGATTCTGATGCAGAGGAATCTATCCCCTCGGCCTCCCCTCCTGAAGAACTATCCTTCGGGGAGACCCTTCACACTATGAGAGAGCATTTCAAATGGCAGGGCCAGGAATTCTCTGATTCCAGGAAGAGATTAAGGACTTTTTTGCATTTACCTCAGCATAGACCTTTGGCTATTCCTCCTGTTTTGAATGTCATTGATGATGTGTACTCTGAGTCTAGCATAACCCCTGACACTCTTCCTCCGGCCCCTGTCAAACCCGATAGGTACTACAGGGTCCCGGACTCGCATCATTTTCTTTACAAGGCCCACTCTGCTGATCCAGAAACTATTTCCCAAGGCCCTAAAGGGGTTGCAGCTGCCACTTCTAAAAATCCACTTCCCTCTGAAAGGGAGTCCAGGGCTTTAGAGAGATGGGGTAAAAAAGTGTATACTTCTGCTACTCTTTCTATGAGGGCATTAAATTGTCAATTCCATATGATACAGTACCAAGAGTATTTGTTAGATGAATTGCATAAGAAACTGTCTTCTCCTGAACCCCTAGATCGCAAATCACTTCAGGATCTGGTGCATAACTCCCAGCAGGTTAGCAACCATTTCTTACAGCGTGGTTATGATGCATTGGAAGCTTCATGTAGGTCAGCTATGACAGGTGCAGTTATACGTAGGCATGCTTGGCTGAAGGAACAATCTCTGCCAGACCATGTTAAAGCAAAGCTTCTGGATGCTCCACTGGAAAAGCAAAAGTTATTTGGCTCCACTGCTCAGGAGGTCTTAAAGAAATTTGAGGAAAAGGCAAAATCTGTACAAACAGTCAAAGATTTTCTCCAAGTCCAACCACCAAGATTCAGCAGAAATTGGCCTACCAAGAATTGGTCCTTTCCAGACACAGACAGATTTCAGAGAGGCAAGAACAGGCGTGCCAGAGGTAGAGGGCAAGCTAGAGGCTCCTACAGAGGACGTCAATGGCAGCCTCCCAACCAGAGAGGTAGTGCAGGACCTACAACTGCTGCACAAGGACAGACTCAATGACTTCACATTGACTCCGCCAACCAGGGCTCAATTAGAAGCACCTTTGGGTGGAAAGCTTTCTTTATTCTCAGAAAATTGGCACAGTATTACAAGGGACAAATGGACACTGCAAATAATAGACAAAGGATACAGGTTCCATTTTCACACATTGCCAAAAAGAAAAGGCATGCCAGACCTGCCACCAAATCAAAAGGCAGAGGCTTTGAAGCAAATCTCCAGCTTAATGCAAATGAAAGCTATTGAAAGGGTTCCCCTTTCAGAACAAGGCCAAGGATTTTATTCCAGACTATTCCTTGTTCCAAGAAAAGAAAAACAATGGAGGCCTATTCTCGACTTGTCCGCACTGAATACTTATCTCATTGTGCCAAAATTCAAAATGCTGACTCTACAGCAACTCCTTCCCATGCTGGGCAAGGGGTCTTGGCTGGTAACTCTAGACCTCAAGGAGGCATACCTGCATGTCCCAATCAGACAAAGTTGCAGAAGACACCTCAGATTTCTTGCAGGTTCAGAGCATTATCAATTCTCAGCATTGCCCTTTGGCTTATCTACTGCGCCCAGAGTATTCACGAAATGCCTGGCATCAGTAATTGCACACTGCAGACTTCAGGGGATTCAAATATACCCATATCTGGACGACTGCCTTATACAAGTGGACAGCCAACAAACTTTGTTGAAACACTTGAATTATGCCATCCACCTACTTCAGGCCTTGGGATATACAGTCAACATTCACAAATCAAGACTTGTTCCATCCCAAAGAATAACTTTTTTGGGTGCGGATCTAGACACAACCAACCAAATGGCTTTTCTCACAGAAGAAAAACAAAGACAACTACCGGATTACTTCAAGAATCTGGCAAGACAAACTCAGCTGACTGCAAGGAAAATCCTGCAGGCCCTGGGTTACATGGCATCTTGCATTCTTCTGATTCCACAAGCAAGGCTGCATATGAGGAAACTACAATGGTACTTAAGCAGTTTATGGACCCAGCACAGTCACAGCTTAGAAACTTTGATCCCACTCATTCCATGCCTCCAAAAGGAATTTCTGTGGTGGGCTCAAGCAAGCCAGTCAAACAGAGGCCTGCCCTTCAGCAAACCAATAGCCAGCCAAGCCATTACAACGGATGCTTCAGACCACGGTTGGGGAGCACACATGGAGGGCAGATGTATTCAAGGACAATGGTCACAAAGGGAGCTACGCATGCACATAAACCAAAAGGAAATGCTGGCAGTGATACATGCAATCGGGGCCTTCAAACTCTTTCTGCATCAAGGCCACCTGCTAATAAGGACAGACAACACCACAGTTATGTGGTACATAAACAAGCAAGGAGGTACCCATTCCTACCCTCTTTGCAGACTGACAATGAATCTATGGGAACTTTCCCTGAAACTCAATATAGAGCTGCAATCACAGTTTGTGCCAGGAAAAGACAATATACTGGCGGACAGCCTAAGCAGAAATATCATGGATGCACGCGAATGGATGCTGCACCCTGACATCTTCCTTCAGATAACGCAATCATGGGGGAGGCCGGACATAGACCTTTTTGCCTCCCACCACAATCATCAGCTGAAGAAATTCTGCTCAAGGACATACCACCCACAAGCATGGAAAGTGGACGCTCTCTCTTTCAGCTGGAGAGCTCTTAACAGTTTATGCATTTCCACCTCTTCCATTAATGACCAAGGTCTTACTGAAGATCAGGACAGAGCAGCCAAAAGTGATTCTGATAGCTCCGGATTGGCCAAGACAGCACTGGTATCCACTGTTAAAGAGCATGTCACGCACGAAACCGTGGCCTCTTCCTCAATGGCCACTTCTCCTGACACAGCACAATTACAAAACTCTGCATTCCAACCTAAAAACCTTGCAACTAACAGCCTGGAGAATACCTTGACTCCTTTCCAGGATAAGCTATCCAAGAGAGTGAAGGATATCATCATGGAAGCTCGCCGGCCTTCCACAAGAAAGGCTTACTCAGCAAAATGGAAAAGATTCCGCACTTGGAGCACCACAAAGGGCCTAGATGCGACAGTGATGAACATGGCACATATCCTGGAATACTTGGCAGAAATGCTCCACAATGGCCTGTCTTACTCTTCCATTAAAATTCATGCTTCAGCAATTTCAGCAGAATACAATACTGACCCACCTGTCCTCTCTCATCCTCTCCTAAGACAGTTTCTAAGAGGAATTAAAAACATCAATCCTCCAAGGAAACCACCAGTGCCTACATGGGACCTTAACTTCGTGTTGGAAAAACTAACACTGCCTCCCTTTGAACCAGCAGCATCTTCAGAACTACAGTTCCTGTCTTGGAAGACTGCCTTCCTTCTGGACATAACCTCAGCAAGAAGAGTATCTGAGTTACAGGCCCTCATGGCAGTACAACCATTTCTTATTTTTCATCAGGACAGAGTTTTATTGAGAACCAATCCTTCATTTATGCCAAAGGTGGTATCCAGGGTCTCATTGAACCAAGCTATTCACCTGCCTACCTTCTTTCCAAATCCACAAAACAAAGGGGAGAAACTTCTGCATACCCTGGACATTCACAGACAGTTGCGCTACTACTTGGACAGAACTAAAAGTTACAGAAAAACTGACCAGCTGTTTGTAGCATATGCTGCTGGTGCACAAGGAAAAGCAATTTCCAAACAGACAATTTCAAAATGGATAGGAAATTGCATTTGTTTTTGTTACTCCTTTCATGGCAAAGCTGTGCCAGCTAACATTAGACCTCATTCCACCAGAGCCACAGCCACCTCCACAACCTTCTTAAGAGGGGTGGCTACCAAGGACATTTTAGAAGCTGCTACATGGAGCTCCGTACATACATTTTCCAAGCATTACAATTTACCTTTATATTCCAGATCCAGAGCAGGCTTTGCTATGGCAGTCCTGCAGGGCATTTTAGCAACACCTTCCTTTACATAGATCCTACCACCCCCAGATTGGCTATGGTATTCTACCCATATGTGAGGACTGCAGATGCATCCTTGAAGGACATAGTACAGTTTTGTACCTACCATAAATGTAGATGTCCGATAGGTATGCATCTGCAGTCAGGTTTACCCTCCCTCCTTCCCCTCTGTGGTATTTCTTGGGTACTTATCCCTCTCATAGCTAGCTGGGGTTATCTATTATGGTGTATTTGTTTTATATATATAAATATATATATTTTTTCCTGTGCATGTTTGGAATTTATTGCATTTCTCCAAATTTAGCCTTCCTTAGAGGGCACCTGGCATCTGGGGCAAGAAAAACTGAGGAAGATGGCGTCGGCTGATGCTTTTATACCCCAGGTGCTCTGACGTCGGGGAAAGGGCGACCTCAGCCGACGCCGGACCCAGACTTTGGAATCCGGCCGACCGAAGGGCTGCCTGAGGCAGGACAACCCATATGTGAGGACTGCAGATGCATACCTATCAGACATCTACATTTATGGTAGGTACAAAACTGTACTTTTCCCTTGCATATATCTAAGTTGTGCTTGAAAATGGACAGGGATGAACTTTGTTTTATGTGGATGGGGAGTCTGTTCCACAGCAGCAGTAGCCACTGTGAAGTATACCTGTCCCTCCAAACCATTCTGTTGATGTTGCAGAAGAGTATTAGATCCATAAGCAGAGTATTTCTAATGCAATTTGACTTGCTAATGTGAAGTAAATCTATCAGTAATGAGTAAGAGGATGTCTTGCATGCCAGACACTGGTCACCTCTTAGCAATCTGTATGATACTGAGTGTAGTGACAGAGCTTTGAGTTAGTCCATGTAGAACATGTTGTTTAAGCTTTTATCCTTTTACTATGGTATTTCTGTGGGCATTCCAGTTGTTGCATGTGTCTGGACAGCTACATGCCAAAGGGAGCATTATATTCAGTGATTGGCATAATGAGGGCTGAGTAAAGGGGGACAATGTCATCCTTAAATCTAGACACATTCCCTTTGTTGATAAGCTGTGCAATATAGAATGACTTTCTTACAATAGAGATATGTTGGTCAAAAGTTAGGTTGCTGTCTACATAAGTTCCCAAATCCCAAACAACTGGGTGAACTCTTAGGGGAGTTTTATCATTGTGGTAATTCCTTGGAGTAGATTGCTTCCTAAAGGATACAGTATTGCATTTTTTATGTTTACTTTCACACCATGATTTTGACACTAGTTATTTATTGGAGTGGTAAGCACTGGGTAGCCTATCTACCATAAGAGTGGTTTCTGGCCCAGAAATTGTAGTTTATTGGCTGTTTGGGCAGTTTTTCCATCTCTTTCAACTTTCTGGTTTAAAAGCCAGTGTTTGCACTTGTTTCCCACCTTTCCTGTAACTAGTCTAGTCCAGATACAGATTTGCTGTATCCAGGATTGTTTGTAAGCTTCTGAGCCCCACAAGCCTTTCTGTGTTGGAGGGAAGCATTCTAGCTTATCAGTGGGAGTGGTAAGCACTAGGTAGCCTATCTGCCACAAGATCCAGGTACAGATTCTTAGTTTTAGCACTTGAATTTGCTTATTCGTGCTCAGCACTTGTTCAGAACTTGTTAGCATTAAATAACCTACAAATTACTACAGCACTCAACCTTCCTCTTTACCTAGAGGAAAACAGTTTTTGTACTTACTTTCCTTACTTGCTTAGAGAAAAACAGCTCTTATACTTACTTTCCTCACTTGTCTAGAGGAAAGTAGTTTTTTATTCAGGCACGTCCAAGAGTCAGCTCCCAGTGTTTTCTCCTGTCTATCTGATGAATCTGGGCATCTTGGGGCAATGTAGCAATTGCCTCATGTACACAGACAACCCTCCCCTCCTACCACCCAACACCACAACCTGTGAGAGATGCACTTATCTACACAAACTGGAGGTAAATCTCTCTCCAACCAAGACTGAACTTGACAGTTAAGAGGAGAAGGTAAGCACTTGCACCCCACCACACTCATCACATAGTCCCACTAAACCTACACCACCAAAATCCACACATAGAAACACATAAACATTCACAGAGGCTCTCATTAATAATCTGCTCAAGCAACAGAGACCTCCAAAGCAGTAATGCAAGCAACCTTCACCCCCCCAACACAACCCAAATGACACATAGCCCACAGACTCAGTGTGCCACTCAACCACAGCCCATAAGGCAAAACAACATACCCAACACACTAGTCGTAGGTGACACTATAGTCAGGCACACTGATGTCCCACTCACCAGGCTAAACCAGGAGAAGGTTACTCTCAGCTGCCTGTCGGGTGCCAGGATCCACCACATAACCCACGCACTTAGGTCACTCCACAACAAGTACAAATATGACTCTGTCATTGTCCATGTTGGTGTGAACGATCAGAGACATACCACCCTGAACTACATGAAAAGAGACATGGAAGAGCTCTCCAATCTTGTAGCCCAGGCAGGTATGACTCTAGCCCTAAGTAGCATCCTGCCATCGTGCAGAATAGTACCGCAGTACAAGGACAAAATGTTTGACTTCAACAATTAGCTAAGCTTCCAGTGTCATTCAAAGGGGATCCAATATCTCTCTGCCTGGGATGACATGGTCGACAGACCATGATGCTTTGCCAGAGATGGTCTGCACCTGTCACTCCTGGGATTCCGGATACTGGCTATGGGTCTTGCCTCCCCTATAGTGCCTTTTTTAGGCAAGGTTCAAATGACAAATTTGCCACCATAACAGGAACAGACGAGCAAAAACTGAGGGTAATGCTACTCAATGCTAGAAGTCTAAATCTCAAAATGCACTCACTCGAGGCACTCCTTAAAACAGAGAACATTGATATCTATGTAGTGACTGAGACCTGGTTCAAGGCTGCAGAGAGCACCCCTGCATTACCAGGCTATAACTCATACCACACTTTTCTGCCATCTAACCTGGACCAGAACACCAAAGGCGGAGATGTGTCCATATTCATTAAGGATATCCACACCTCCAGGCTAGTTGCACAGCATAATGCATCCAAGGTTATCCAAGTGCAACTAACTCTAGGCAAAGCTGCAATCCAAACTGTAGCTTACTACAGATCCCCCACCATGCCCCAGGATTCCCACTTCTCTTTTCTTGATATACTGGAAAATATTAGGGATCGACCAAACACCCTAATAATAGGCGATTTCAACTACCGCACCATTAACTGGGAAAACTACTCATGTCCCAACTCCTTTGCTCAACGCTTTCTGGAATTCATAAATTGCAATGCCCTCGATCAACTTATCCACACCTCCACCAGGGGCAACAGTATCCTAGACCAAGTCATTACCAAAATGAGTGACCGGTGTTCCACACCTGAAGTCAACTCCTCATTGGTCAGATCCGACCATAAGCTAATCACCCTAGATATCCGCATCCTGGCTCACCCACCATTAAGGAAACCACGGTAAAACAATTTCTCCAAAGTCAACTTCATGCTTCTTAAGACAGAAGTGGTGAACTTCATGACACCCATGCAGATGAACAATACCATTACGACTGCTGAATCCTACACAAATGCAATCTATAAGCACTTAAACGAGTGCATGGATCATGTTATCCCAAACAGAACCAAGACGCTATCCTCCAAGAAAAGGAAGCCAATCTGGTGGTCCCCTTCCATAAACAAACTCTACAACAGAAGGAAGAAACTGTTGCAAAAGAGTAAAATCCCATGAGTGGAGGAGCTCCCTGGTCAGCCTCAGTAAGAAGCTGAAATCCCTTATAAGATCCTCCAAAGCTAGCTATGAAAACAAAATTGACACTGATTCTAAGGGCAACCCCAAAGCATTCTATAGCTATGTCAAGAATCTCAATGGCAACACCCATATCTGCTCTGAGTTACAGCCCAACAGCATGGAAATTACAAAACCAACTGATATTGCCAACATCCTGGCAGATAGGTTCAGTGCTAACTTTACCCCACCCCCCACCCCCTAAAGGGCCCATATCTATACAGGAAGAATGCAGAGTTCCTGTATTCACATCTATGCAGGTAAAAACTGCACTCTCTAACCAAAAACACAACATCCATGGGACCAGACAACATCCCAGGCTGCGTTTTACACAAACTTCAGAATGAACTGGCTCCCCACCTAAGCACCATGTTCATTCATAGTCTCATGTCAGGCTTTGTGCCCACTGAATGGCACACAGCAACAGTTATCCCACACCAGTTGGGAGGGTGGCCGAATGGTTAAGGTGTTTGCCTTACAAACACAAGGTGCAGGGTTTGAGTCTCACAAGGGATAATTAGCTAGGCTTAAAATGGCTCGTAAGGGCAGTTAGCTTAATACTAATATATGAACATATGAACTAATCTATGAACCTATGACCACAAAGAGGGAGCTACCATTGATCCTGGGACATATTGCCCTTTTAGCCTGATGAGCCTAGTCTGCAAGGCCATGGAACGTATCATCATGGAACTCATAAACAAAGACATTGGTAACCTCCAAACTCTGGACCCCTCACAGTTTGAGTTTGTGAAAGGCAGATCATGCCTTCTGAACCTGATAGACTTCTTCGAGGCAGTCACCAAAGCCGTAGACAAGGGTAAGGTGGTTCACACATCCTATCTTGACCTCGCTAAGGCTTTTGACACCATCCCCCATTCTGCAATTATAACTAAACTAAGTATAAATCCCTACGTCACAAATTGGGTTGCCACCTGGCTCACTAACAGAACCCACACTGTAAAAGTTGCAGACTCCTAATCTGACTTCAAACCAGTGACAAGTGGAATACCACAGAGTTCAGTCCTGGGACTTCTCCTGTTTGCTATCTACTTCTCTGATGTACAGGCTAACACAGAAGGCCTCTAGCTAACAAAGTTTGCAGATGACTGCAAACTAGGAGCCATAATCAAGTCCCCAAATGATGTGGACATCCTACAGAAGGGCCTTACTGTAGATGCCTGGTGTGAGAGGCATGGCCTCAAGCTCAGTGCCAAAAAGTGCATTGTCAATCCCTTTGGTAAAAACTCTGTACCCATGAATTACCACATAAACAGCAGTCTACTTAATGCCGAGACCTTGGGACCCAGGTGGACAGTAGTCTGTCCTTTGGTAATCACATTGCCACAGTAGTCAGGAAATCCATCTATGTGGCACACACCATCACAAAATGGTTCTCATCCAGGAAAAAAGAGGTCATTGTTCCCCTCTACTTGGCACTCTTAGCCCCATTACAGAGTACAATGCCCCTTTTGGAATTACCTCACAAGACATCTACAACAGCTGGAAAGGCCACAGAAGTACCTCACAGAGAGGATTACTGGCCTCAAACAGATGTCCTACACTGACCGTCTCAAAAAACTCCAGCTTTACTCTGTAGCATATTGCGTACTCCGAAGAGATCTCTCCCTAACATATAAAGCTATGTAAAACCCAGAGCTGTTGGACATGCTACACCTAAAGAAATCCCAATCCCTCCGAGCTACACGCTCTAGGGACCTAAACCTTGTCACCACAATAAACAGGACATGCTGGAGGGATAGATTCCTGTCCCAGAGACTTCCTATACTCTGGAACAAGCTACCCTTCTATGTCAAGCAAAGTTCCTCATTAGCACTCTTCAAGAAAAATATTGATGAGTGGTTAGAAAATAGGAAATACACCCCAGGGATCACTTTTGTGGCTCTGCTCGACAGGGGCACAGGAAATTAACTTTCTTGCGGGGCGTAAGCCAGGGAACCTTGTTGGCTATGCTTATTTAGGCCCTTGGGCCGATAGCCTAGTACTTACATATGAACCTATGAGACTAACCTTCCTGCAGGACACCCAAGTCATTTGAGGATTCAATGACTGCTGTTCGCTTACAGTCAGTCAACAGGCTTTTACTTCAGAAAAGTAGATCCAAAACAAGGAAGGTCTCAGCACAGAACCCGGGGGGTTCTGTGACTACTCTCTTTATGAAGGCAACTTCCCCCATTTTGGTCATCTGCATCCTATCTGTGAGTTGTTTGGCAATCCAGAGGGTGACACAGGGTTTTATTCACGGTTTATTTAGTCACCTGATATAGCCACACCCCTAACAGCACTGTTCAGCCTCAGCTTCCATTTAGGTTTTGTACGACGTGAATGGAGCTACAGTCATTTCCTTGCCTAAGGGAGGACCTAAGGGAGGACCTTCCACTCACCCAGGCAATTAGACAACCATAAATCTGACCATCCTTGTATGCAAAGCCATGGAAAAACTTACCATGAAATTAATCAATCAGGACATATACTGGACTCACCTCAGTTTAGATTTGCCTAAGGAAAGTCGCGTTTACTCACCCTGGTGGATTTTTTTTTTAAAAGGTCATCAAAGCAATGGATGAAGGGAAAACAGTACATGCCACTTACCTCGAGCAGGCCAAAGCTTTTGACATAATTCCTCACTCAGACATGGTAGAAAAGATAAATAAATATCTGTCTGTTGAATGTGATATATGTGCATTGTTTGCTGTATCCATTAAAAATCACGATCAACGGCATGAAATGTAATGCTGCATATGCATTCCTTTTCTGCTTATGTGAACAGTCATTGAAAGGCAGTGGCTATGTAGGTCTTATTTTCACATAAAACAATCATGTTTTTTTTTTTTCAGCAACTTTCATCTTTCTGCCCTTTCAGACTCATGTGAAGGGCATGAAGTGCTGATGCTCTTTGAGATGCAAAAGTTCTGCCCTCTTCTTGAAGCACTGACAGTCAAATCACAGACAGTAACAGAAACAAAATGCAGTGTAACAGAACGGACACTGTTAAAATAGAAGTATTTAACAAATAATCACATTATTTGTTAAATATTTTTTGTTGGGGTGCTAGTATTGTAACTTTGCTTTTATTTTTTTTTTCCTTTCATATTGTACCACCCATTGCTGTTTGGTTACTTCTAACTATAGATACCCACAAAATCACATCATGCTGCTGGGCATGATGATGCTGTTCACCGAGTGTGCATAAGTTACATGTATGCTAAAACAAAGATGTTTATTTTTATTAGTAAATTGATTTTTTTTGAGGAGTAACAAGAATGTGGAACTCCCCAACCAAATGTTACCAGGCAAACTTGCTGGCTTTCAACTTGTTTAGCTATGTTGGAGCTTTGAACTTACCTGTTTTTTCTATCCTTAATGATTATCTAGACTTGAAGATGGCCCCTAGATCCACTCCTTCCGCATTTCTCCATAAATAAGACCTAACCGCTCCTACTGTATTTCTCCGTAAATAAGACCTAACCAGAGAATAAGGCTTAGCATGGTTTTCCAGGGTGGTCATGATGTAAGCCCTACCCCAAAAATAAGCCTCAGTTAAAATTGTTAACAACACACGACAGATGTGTTGAATTATAAAATAATAATATTATTGACACCTGTTTACTGAGGTTATCGTACTCTGCTCGCCATTTTCAGACCATTCGGATACCCAACTTCTTCTCTTTGCAGAAAGTCGTAAGATTCTTTCCCCGGGAGTTCTCCACGATTCTTACTGTAACCCTAATCCTCATTCCCACTTGACGGTTGAGAGCCTTGACCCATAAACACTGGCAAGTGTACTTTGATTGGTCAAAGTACAGACAACGCACGTAAAACGTGCACTTGATAACGGATGGGTGTGGTTGTGTCTTCTTAAACGTCGCCATTTTGTGTTGCCACTCCTGTCTCATAAGTCTTCAGTTAACCCCCCCCCAGACAACATGAGTGCAAAACGAAAGAGCTATTCCGTCGAGTACAAGAAAGGAATTGTGGAGGACTCCCGGGGAACGAATCTGATGGCTTTCTGCAAAGAGAAGAAGTTGGATCTCCAAATGGTCCAAAAATGGCGATCATCATACTATAACCTCAGTCAACAGGCCGACGAGGGAAATGCTACGAAGTGCAATTGTGGATCAGGTCGGCAACCATTATTTCCTGAGCTGGAAGACATCATCTGTGAATGGATTGCTAACAGGAGAGCAAAGGCTTTGGTTGTGCGCTGGGCTGATATTCAAGCATTTGCCCTTGCAATGGTACCATGGTTAGAAATAACCCCAGAAGAATTCAAAGCATCACAACATTGGCTGGATGGCTTCCTTCAGCGATATGAATGGCCTCTGAGAAGATCTACAACACTGCCCAAGCTGGAAGATACTGATGTTATTAAACGTGCACTTGCATTCAAGTCTTTTGTTGATGGCATTGACTTTTCTAAATACCAACTCTCCAACATGATTGCTTTGAAGGAAACTGCAGTGTTTATGGGCTAAGGATCTCAAACAACAATTGATCAGATGGGTTCCTCATCACTCTACATTCTTTCCACTGGTTATGAAAGTGCACGTGTTACCTGTATTTTGGCAATTCATCTAGATGGAAAGAAAACCCCACCTCTAATCATTAGTAAGGGCAAGAAAGATGAGACTGAACGTGTTTCAGGCATTTGCATTCCTGAAATAAAAAAGGCTGGTGCACACAATCAGTTATAAGGAAGTGGGTCGATGTAATGCTTCCACTTGTGGCAAAAGAGGTCTGCTAGTCTGGGATTCAGCCAGCACTCACCACGCTAAAGACATGAACTTCCTTGCACAGAGAAGAATAGATCAAATAATGATTCCTGCAGCAATGACTGCCTATCTCCAGACTCTTGATATTGCAGTAATCAAGCCATTCAAGGACCATTTGCATATGGAACTCGATGACTACATTGAAAATAGAATGGAGATAAGTCGGCGTGGAAACTTTGTGAAGCTAGCCTGCAGGAGGTTGTGACTTGGGTGAAGAATTCATGGGATAAAATCACTGACAGCTGTGTTGCCAATGCACTACGAGCAGGGTACATGGACAAGCAGTGCTCATTTAAGGAGAGCTCTATTGCTAAGCATGACAGATTGGGGCCAATGGTTCTACAGGAAATGGAGTCGGAAGAAATTCAGGCTGGAATTCGGGGTTTGCAGACTTATGACAATGTTCCAAAAGACGATGACATGACTGTATTTGAATAACTTTTCTGTTATCAGGGCAACAGAATGGATTGCTTTTGCTTTCAGCTGCCAGCAAACTCTTGTCAGTGTTTGACTTTATTGCATTAAGGTAACATTTCATTATCAAGGGGTAATTACAAAGTAAGGCCACTAGATGTTCATCGTGTTTCACTGTTGCAGTCATTACACTTGGGTTATCCTGCTGGCAGGCGACCATAGTCAGCCGGAGTTCCAAAGTCTTGGTCTGGCGTCGGTTGCTGTCGCCTCTTCCCTGACGTCAGTGCGCCAGGGGTATAAAAGTTGCAACCAATGCCATTTTCTTCAGTCTTTCTTGCTGCGTGGTGCCCAAAGCATAAGCAGTTCGCAAGTGCCAGTCGGCTGACTCCTGAGATTTTCAAAATTGAATTTCAGAACTGAAGTCTTCAATAAAGCTAAGTACCCCGTTGGGGAAACTTTTTCTTGCTCCAGACCAATGTCAGTAAAAGTTAATAATTGTATTTCTTGTGGGAAGCAAATACCTCATAAGGACTTCCACTCTTACTGCATTCCTTGCCTAGGCCCTGACCACAATGTCACTACTTGTCGATTTTGTGCTAGATTTAAGAAACTCACTATTAAATGTCGGTTTGATTTTACTTTACATTATTTTGGACGAAGATTTAATTACGTAATGCCGTCGGAACAACCGACCGGAATGTATAAAAACCGCAAAGACAAAGAAAAAGACAGGCATCCGAGGTCCAAAACTGACGACGAAGCCTCTTCTAGGCCAGTTGCCAGTTCTCAGTGAGGTGCTTTCGCAGCCCCTGACACCCCTGCTACCTCAGAGCCACAGGCTGCAACCGACAGCCAGGTGGAGACACCGAGGCCTGTGTAAACTCAAGGTAGTGGGCCTACGGAAAATATACCCTCAGATGAGTCTAGAGCTGCTGAGCAGGCACCGGCTTCTGAGGGTGTTTTCAGACCTTCACAGCTCACAATTAAAGCTACTACAGGAGCAAAGGCAAAGTCAAAAACACCATTAAAGACAAAGAAACAAGTGCAGCATTCTCCAGAACAGTCATCCATGCCTAAGAAACAGATGCTTAAAATGGCGGAAGACCTTATTACTTTAATCAGGGGCTCCCATTCCCCTCCTGACAAAAGGCCTAGGCAAGTCACTGATTATGATTCCTCTGATCAGGTTTCCATTTCTTCTGATTCTTCCTCTGACCAGGGCTATTCTCTCCCTCCCTATGAGGACTCTGATGCTGAAGAGTCCATTCCTTCAGCCTCACCGCATGAGGATTACTCTTTTGGGGAAACCCTGCACACTGTGAGGGAACACTTCCATTGGGAGAGCCAGGATTACTCAGAAGCCAAGAAAAGGCTCAGAGATTTCCTTATATTGCCTCAGCACAGGCCCTTAGCTATCCCCCCTGTGCTTGATATTGTTGTTGATGTTTTTTCTGAGTCAGTCTGTCTCCAGATTATTTACCCCCTGCACCAGTAAAGCCAGACAGGTACTACAGGGTCCCTGACTCTCATAAATTTCTTTACAAAAACCCCGCTGTGGACCAAGAAACTATTTCTCAGGGTCCAAAAGGGGTTAAAGCTTCCACTGCCAAAAATCCTATCCCCTCAGATAGGGATTCCAGAGCTCTGGACAGATGGGGGAAAAAAGTTTACACTTCTGCTACTTTAGCTCTAAGAGCTTTAAACTGTCAGTTTCACATGCTTAAATATCAGCAATATCTCATGTCATTGTTAAAGCAGAAAATGGTTACAAATACAGAAGGTCCTGACTGTAAAGAAATGCAGGATTTATTGCATGCAGTTGAACAAGTGGGAAAGCATACTCTGCAGTGTGGTTTTGATTCATTAGAGGCTTCTTGTAGAGCCGCAGTTACAGGCTCAGGTATTTGAAGACATGCTTGGTTGAAAGAACAAAGTTTATCTGACCATGTTAAAATGAAATTATTGGATGCTCCACTACAGCATGATACTTTGTTTGGTGTTAAGGCAGAAGAGGTTTTAAAGAAAATGGAGGATAAAGCAAAATGAATGCAAACTGTGAAAGATTTCTTACAGGTCCAGCCAGCTAGATGTAGCAGGAACTGGCCTTCAAAAAATTGGTCCTTTCCAGTGTCAGACAGGCCACAAAGAGGCAGATCTCAGCCCCAAGGCTCCTACAGACCTAAACAATGGGATTGTTCAACCCCCAAAGGAGGAGAAGACAAATCACAACCTTATAGAAAAAACAGTCACAATGACTTCCCCTCTGCAAATGCCAAGCACTTATCAGTTGACAGAACCCCTAGGGGGAAAGCTAGCACTTTTCTCAAAAGATTGGCACATGGATGTTGAATATAGTTTCTCAAGGGTACAGGTTCCACTTCCACACGCTTCCAAAACCAAAAGGTATGCCAAACCTGCCCCAAAACCAATGGGCAGAGGCACAAAAACAGATTGCAGCTCTTATGGATATGGGAGCTATTCAAAATTTCCCACAAGAAGAACAGGGCCGAGGATTTTACTCACGACTTTTCCTAGTACCCAGAAAGGACAAAGCATGGAGACCAATACTGGACCTGTCTATCCTAAATACTTTCCTGGATGTTCCAAAATTCAAAATGTTAACACTACAACAACTCTTGCCCATGCTGGGCAAAGTGTCTTGGCTAGTTACTTTGGATCTCAGGGAGGCATACCTGCACGTCCCAATCAGACAATCGTGCAGAAGATACCTCAGATTTATAACAGGCTCAATGCATTATCAATTCTCTGCACTGTCCTTTAGCTTATCTACAGCGTCCAGGGTCTTCACAAAATGCCTGGCACCAGTAATTGCATTTTGCAGGTAAAAAGGAATTCAAATATATCCCTACTTGGACGACTGCCTTATTCAAGCAGAGAGCAAGGACATTCTTCTAAAGCACCTGGAGTTTGTAAAAAGATTACTAATTTGCCTAGGGTACACAGTAAACGAAAAGAAATCAAAACTAGTGCCCTCTCAAGAGATAATATTCCTGGGTGCAAACTTGAATACAACTACTCAGATGGCTTATCTCACACCAGACAAACAAAGGCAACTGACTCATTACTTTCAAATGATGGCAACAAAGACCCAGCTCCCTGCAAGAAAAATTCTGCATCTTGCATTCTACTAATTCCATATGCCAAACTGCATATGAAGAAACTACAATAGTATCTCAAAAGTGTTTGGACTCAGCATTGTCACAGCCTAGAGACAATCATAACCTTGATTCCCTGCCTACAACAGGAGTTTCAGTGGTGGTCACAGGCCTGTCACCACAACAAGGGACAGCCTTTCACCTTACCCACAGCCAGCAGACAGTAACAACGGATGCATTGGATTACGCCTGGGGTGCACATATGGCAGGAAAATGTATTCAGGGCATGTGGCCCAAGGAACAACTGCATCTTCACATCAATCAAAAAGAGATGCTAGCTGTACAGAATGCCCTGACAGCCTTCAAGGACCTAATACATCCAGGACAATTATTAATAAAGACAGACAGTACCACAGTTATGTGGTACATAAACAAGCAAGGGGGCACACATTCCTACCCCCTATGCAGACAAGCCATGACTTTGTGGGAACACAGCACTGACTTACCAGGTACATCTGCAAGCACAATTCCTGCCAGGAATAAAAAATACACTGGCAGACGAACTAAGCAGAAATCTCATGGATCCTCATGAATGGAAGCTAAATCCACAAGTGTTCAACATGATAAGGGAATGAGGACGCCCAGACATAGATCTATTTGCCTCTCCTCACAATTGCCAATTACAGAAATTTTGCCCAAGGACTTATCACTCTCAAGCATGGAAAGTGGATGGCTCTATCTTTCAACTGGAAAAATCTGGCAGTCTATGCCTTCCCTCCGATGCCTCTTCTCACCAGGGTGCTTTTAAAAGTCAGACAAGAGAGGCCAAAAATGATCCTGATTGCACCACACTGGCCAAGCCAGTACTGGTACCCAATTCTAAAGTTTTGTCCCTAGGCCCTCCTTGGCCTCTACCTCAAATTCTTCATTTTCTGACACAGCAAAACAATCAGATTCTGCACAGTCAATTCAGAACCTTAAACTTGGCAGCATGGCAGATAATGTAGCCACTCAGACTGCACCTCTCTCTAAAGCTGTTATAGATGTAATTTTGGAAGCCAGGAGACCCAGCACTAGGAAATCTTATGTGGAAAAATGGAAGAGATTCTGTGCTTGGAACCAGGCACAAGGCCTCGACCCACTGGTCCCTAATATGCCTTATATTTTACAATACCTGACTGAGATGTTGGACAAAGGCCTATCTTTTTCTTCTATTAAAATCCATGCCTCTGCCATTTCAGCTCATTGCAATATGGATCCTCCTATTTTTTTCACATCCTCTACTACGACAGTACCTCAGAGGGGCAAAGAATATAAGACCCCCTAGGAGAGCACCAGTACCTACTTGGGACCTCAATTTTGTTTTAGAAAAACTAACACTGCCTCCTTTTGAACCAGCCAGCACAGCTCATCTAAAATTCTTGTCATGAAAAACTGCTCTGCTCCTAGCAATAACTTCAGCAAGAAGAGTTTCAGAGTTACAGGCATTGATGGCTGTGGAACCTTTCCTCATTTTTCACCAGGACAGGGTTTCTCTAAGGACGAACGCAATATTCATGCCAAAAGTGGTCTCCAATGTGGCCTTAAACCAAACTATTAATTTGCCTACTTTCTACCCAAATCCCCAGAATAAAGGGGAAAGACTTTTGCACTCTTTGGATATTCACAGGCAGCTACAATTTTACTTGGACAAAACAAAAGCTTTCAGAAAAACTGAGCAACTGTTTGTAGCATATGCTGCAGGATCACAAGAAAAACCTATTACAAAGCAGACAGTCTCCAAATGGATAGGACACTGCATCCGCTTCTGTTATGCACAACATGGCAAATCTGTGCCTAAGGGCATTAGGCCTCATTCTACCAGAGCAGCAGCCACTACAGCAGCTTTCCTCAGAGGGGTACCAACCAAAGACATATTAGAAGTTGCAACCTGGAGCTCAGTGCACACATTTACCAAGCACTACCACCTACCTCTCTACTCCAAATCCAGAGCAGGCTTTGCCACTGCAGTTCTGTAGGGTTTGTTAGCCTCGCCAGATCCAATCTAGACCCATCCACCCTGCCTAAGCTTTGGGATTCTACCCAAGTGTAATGACTGCAACAGTGAAACACGATGAACATAGTACAGTTGTGTACCTACCATAAATGTAGATGTTCAAGTGTATTCACTGTTGCAGTCCTGGTTACCCACCCACCATCCCCCCCTTTGCTGGGACTGTTCTGTACTTCTCAACTCTATATAACCTATGTGGTGTTTTTGCTTTTAGAAGAATAAAATGTTTTTATGATATATGCATGGTTGTTTGGCATATTTTTATCTTTACAGCCTTCATATCTGGGGGCACCTGACATCTGGGGCAAGAAAAACTGAAGAAAATGGCATCGGTTGCAACTTTTATACCCCTGGCGCACTGACATCAGGGAAGAGGCGACAGCAACCGACGCCGGACCAAGACTTTGGAACTCGGGCCGACTACGGGTCGCCTGCCAGCAGGATAGCCCAAGTGTAATGACTGCAACAGTGAATACACTCGAACATCTACATTTATGGTAGGTACACAACTGTACTTTCCCCAGACTTAATTTTTATGACTTTCCATCATTCTTCTCTTATGGTTTGTGTAAGAAGTAAAGAAAGCATCACCACTCAAAAAGTGGCAGTTATTCACCTGTTTTATTCCACTCCTCCAATACACATGAATTGAGATTTTTCTGCACTTTCTGTTAAGCATGAAATACTGCACTGTAAAAGCCAAGGTATAGATATTCTGAAGTTGAAAAATCCACACAAACTGATGAAAAGACAAACAGGAACCAGGATACAATCCACCACAAGTTTATTTAGCACTTTAGTTTCAGTAAATGAGAAACTTCTTCAGAATACTGTTAACGTGTTACCTAGAACTGTTGCTCAATAATGGAAAAGTACCAAATAAATGTCAACTTGTGTCCATGAATAAATGTCAATTTTTGTACATGAATAAATAAATGTAGATTGTTGTACAGGAGGAGGTAAATAAGGCATCCCCAGAAAATAAGCCCTAATGCATATTTCGGAGGGGGAAAAAGTAGAAGATCCGGTCTTATTTTCAGGGAAATACGGTAACAGGGCTTCAACTTCAGGCCATTCTTTGGGTAAACACCTTGATATTTAGGAATGAACCCATTTTCTAATGGTGATTCAGCTAGTCCCAAAGATAGCTGTAGACTGAGAAAAAGCATGAGATTGAGTTTATGATAATCCTGATAAAGGCAAAATTCCTCTCCAGGTCCTTCTGTTAAGAAACTGTGACCAATGGAGTCTTTCACCACTCATTGACCTCATGGTGTGCAAAAGAATATTGCCTGAAGAGTCACCCATTTAAAGTGGTTATAATATAATTCTTAGCTTCTTGCTGAAATTCTGAAGTGTGCAGGAGTTTTGCTTTCTCCAGACCACGTCTTTTAAAATGCTTCAGAAATCTTTCTAGTCCCGTTACTGAAATTGACTATGAAAATATGGTAGATGCCTTTATAAAGATCTAGCAAGAAAATACCTGTTGCTTCTTTTCCGTTTGGTACCCAGGTGGAAGGAGATACTTTATCATTACCCAGTGTTTTGGACAAGACATCCCAGTTCTTCTCACTGTTCTTAAATACCAAACACTAGTCCAAGTGAAGCTGGATTCCAACCTACAGGCACCAGTGTTGACATAGATGCATTAGCTTAGGCTTTCATTTTGAAGTTAGGACAGCAGTTTTTGGTGTTGGAGTTGACATCTTCAAAACTTAACTTACTGTTAGTGTCAGGTGTTTTTTTGGGTCTAGGATCAGTTTTGATACTGATACATTTGGACTGGTGTCATTGTTGGTGGGGTCAGCTTTCAACCTTTGGATCAGGACTGTTTATATCAGACCTAGGTAAGCATGTGTCTTGGTTACATTTTCGGAGGTTAGTGTACCTGGATCAAGGTCAGGGCTGATGTTTTCACTTTCTATCAACCTTAACTGGCTTTAGCTTTCAGGCAGGAGGAAAAGGTCCATCTTCTGCTTTGAGTGTAGCATTGATATCTATCTCAGTGCTGACGATAGACTCCTATGCAGTTTCCACCCTCAGTACTTTTTTGTATAACAGCTTCATCCTCAACAAAGAACACTTTTTGCTTTGCACCATCTTTACAATCAGAAGGACAGAGGGTTCACAATACCTTCACAGGATTAGTCTTTTACAGGCATCTTAATTATCTTTAGACCTGTTACCTCAGAAGTCCAGCAGAAAATATAAGTGCAGGATGAAGCACTTGGACTCACCAACCCAGTTTTCAACAAGGATGATGGTGTTAGTTTTCCATTGTCCACCAGATGATCCCAAATTTGAAGAAGTCCTTGAGACCAAGTAGGGAGGGGGATGGACCAAAAAGCCCACAACCTCCCTGCAAAGAATTATAAAAACCCATAACCTCTCTGCAAAGAATTATTTATTTATTTATTTATTTTACCTTTGTTGACCGGGCTAGTCTAGCTGGATATATGTCCATTTTCAGTAGAGGCCCGGGGAGATAAGCTCCGAAATTATAATTTTAATGATACTAAGTAAAACCAATAAAGAACTACATGTAAATGTATTAAGATAATAATTAGATAAAAAAATTTAGACATTGATACTAGTGATGAAGTTAAAAAAAAAAATAGTACAATAGTTATGGAATGACAAAAGTATTGTAGAACATGTCATACATGGAGAATACAATAGCATGTACAGAGAGTGGGATATAGGAAAATAAGATGAAAAGTAGGTACATTTAGTTATTAAGAAGGAGTTATAGGTCAGTGGATGCTGATTTGACATAGAAATTGGGAAATTGCAGATGTGAAGTAAAGTCAGGGGTGAAGTAAAGTCAGGGGTCAAGAAATAAAGTTAGTCAGGATTAGTACAGGGGCACAGCCATTGTGTTTTGAGGTATAACTTGAGTTTCTTTTTAAAAGGAGATTTTGAGGGAATAGATGAAAGTTCAGAGGGAAGCAGGTTCCAATCTTTTCCAACAGTGTTAGAGAAAAGAGAGATTATGGAAGTCTTTCACCTCTTTTAACCTTTTTTTTAATGGGTGGTCTAGCCTGTTGACAGGATGGTACACTTAGTGGTAAAACCTGCATGGAAAAATAATCCTGGTATTGTGGTACATGCACTAAGTAGGCAAGAGAATTTTTTTCCTTCCTCAGGACTGGGTCTGCTAATTAGAGATTCCCAAGCCAGATTCTATTGTTGCTGTAGTAACCCTTAAAAAGACTCCTACTTCACAGAGCACTGCTGTTCATCCCTTGGATATGAAGTTGCAGAGTCCTGGGCAACAAGTTTGGGACTTGCATTTATACATCTGTAAAGGAAAACACAAATATCAATGCACGTTAGGTTCAAGCAAGGCACCCTTTATTACTTGCAGCAAGGAGACAAAGCATGTAGGTACAAGGTTTGTCTGATTTTCCATAGTTCAGCCTACAGTTTTTATACAGTTTTCTACAAGTTCACAGAAAGATGCTATTATTAGATTTGCTGCTGACATGGTCAAATAATTGCTGTCTTGCAAAAACATGTTTTTTGAGGAAAGACAACTTGGCCTTGAGTTTGTTTCAGCTTCCCTTAGTTTCTCACAATTCTTTCTCTAGTTCTGATATGATACATTCTCAAGGTACAGTCCTGGCCTCAATACACTTTCTACTGACCATGGTGGATTTACAGACATCCATTGTTCTCTTTTCAGAGCTTCTAGCAGCTGCAGATTTTCACACAGAATAAGCAGAATAAATGTATTAACTCCTTTTAATCCTTAATACACTAAACCTGCATATTGCAGTTATATATTTTAATGCACTAAGCCTACATATTGCATTGCAGTTATACATTTTCCTAACATCCTCCACAGTTTTTTTTTTTTTTTTTTGAGAGCAGTGAAGTATTTACCTCACAGTCTAAGATTCCAGTAAGTGCAAACTGAGAAAAGGAGCCAGACACTGGAAGAATTGATGACAAGCCAGAGTTCAAATTAGTCCAAGTTTGTCAACTTTTGCTAACCTCACCATATATGTTTATGTTTTTGCAGAAGATGCAGCAAGGGTAGTACACACTGGTTTATATCTTCACAGTCACGCTTGGTTGCACTTTACAGACTTCACCCAGGACACCAGTTTGACATTTTGTAATGTACTCATTCAAAGAGTTTAGGGTTTTTTAAGCCCTTCGTAGAAGCCACCGGAAAAGCATGGGGAAAGATGGACCAATGTTGCTGTAAAGTTCCAAACTCCTCATATTGCTTTCTAAAAACTGCAGCAAAGCCCATGTCAGTTCTTGTCTGTTGTTTCCAATAATAACAAAATAATCCAAAGTTCAGAAAGAATCAGTTTGGTGATCAAAACTTTCAGAATGGTTACCAGCTCAGAGGTGGTAACACTCAGAAACAGCAGGTGTTATGATCCTCCCTCAAAAGAACAGCAGTCTAGTCCCTGAAACCTGGCTTGACTATCCTGTTTATGAGGCAGTTGTTGAGATACTTTGTCCCTCAACTTGATTGTGTGGCTGGCCATTGTACAGGTCAAGTGACTGAGAACATTAATATCCAGAGGTTATACAATTTTATTCCACACGCTTCCCCTGCCCTTCTGTATCCCATTTTCAAGTATCTCACCAAGTTAAAGGAGAGCAGCAAGAACATAATCCTCATGCAGAAAAGAGGAATCCAAGAAATTCCACTAGACCAGAAAGGATTAGGTTACTATGCCAGGCCTTTTTCTAGTTCCTGGAAAGAGAAAGGAAGGTTCATACTCAGTTTGAGTGGCCTAAATAGATTTATGCCCAAACATTCTATTAACTGCTCATTGGAAATGTGCCTCTCTTTGTAACTATCTTGCATTCTGTGTGTTGTTATGATTTTCTAATTTTTTACTTCTAAACGCTGTGATTTTATTTGTAATGTACTTAGTATTTAGTGGAGCTTTTCTCCTCGGGCCTCTGCTGAAAATGGACATGTATCCAGCCAGACTAGCCCGGTCAACAAATGTAAAATAAAATAAAATAAATAAAATTCTCTTCAGATTAACATGGCACAGTCTCTTCCTTGTCTGTCACAAGGAGACTGGTAATGTTCTTAGAACCTCTGGGATACCTACCAATACATCAGGTTTACTCAGGAGTCTTGGAGGTTTTTGTGCTTCAAGGTGGCAGTTGTTTTTTTTTCAAATCTGGACACTTTTAAGTCTTATCTCAGCCTCACTGATGTTCACCAAATGTATGTCTGTATTTGCGACAAATCAAAGGCTGTGGGGAGTTAGTGTTTCCTTACCTAGGTAACTGGTTCAGGGCTGCTCCAACATGGAACAGTCTACTTTATGTGAGGGAGCCTGTCTCTTCTAGTCATTGGGAATCACTGTTGATGCTGCACAGTCCCAGATGGGACTTTCAAATGTTCATATTCATAGGATGCAAGCAGGGCATTCTGTCCTGCTCAACACATCTTCGAATGGACAGGATCATACTGTAACAAGACTCAGTACTTCAGATTTTCAGTGTCCGAAACTGCTTCAGTGCGTCTCAAAGGAGTGGGTCTCACATCAGCAATTGATAACATGGATGTCCTTCAAGGATGCAACTGCAGTCCTGACATATGGGTTGTCCTGCCTCAGGCAGCCCTTCGGTCGGCCGGATTCCAAAGTCTGGGTCTGGCGTCGGCTGATGTCGCCCCTTCCCCGACGTCAGAGCGCCTGGGGTATAAAAGCGTCAGCCGACGCCATCTTCTTCAGTCTTTCTTGCCGCGTGGTGCCCAAAGCAGAAGCAGTTCGCAAGTGCCGGTCGGCCAGCTCCTGTGATTTCAGTTACCGAAGTCTTCAAAAAAGCTAAGTACCCCGTTGGGGACCTTTTCTTGCCTCAGCCGATGTCAGATCAAACTGTTAAAGTTAATAATTGTTTAACTTGTGGAAAACAAATACCTCATAAGGATTTCCACTCTTACTGCTTACCCTGCCTAGGCCCAGACCACGACGTCTCGGCCTGTACAGCCTGTGCTTCCTTCAATAAGCGCACTCTTAGGCGTCAGGCAGAGTTTGCAGAGGAATATTTTGGGGAAGATTTCTGTTATATCATGCCGTCGGAGCTTCCGGCAGCACATTTACCCAAAAAACGGAAGGATAAGGACCGACACACGTGGTCCGCGGTTTCGGCCGACACCACGCTTAGGCCTACCGTGAGTGTCTCGGTCACTGCTGAAGCCGAATCTCAACCGCTTCCAACCGACGACACCGCACAACCGGTAACGTCGGTTCCGGAGGCCAGCGCAGTGTCGGTGATGGAATTCCCTTCCGAGACCGATGCTCAGGAAATATCCGACACCATTTCTGTTGATAAAACTACTCCAGCATGTGGGGCAGCCAGGCCTCCAGTGTCCATGTCCACTAAGGCTTTTACACATGCAAAAGCTGCTAAGCAGCCAAAATCTCTCCCTCATAAGACTATTTCTCAGGGATCCACTACTGGTTCACAAATTTTAAGTTTAGCTGAAGACCTTATTTCCTTAATCAGGGGCTGGCAGCCACATCCAGACAGGGGCTCTCAACCACCATCAGGCAAAAGGCCCAGGGTTGAGCAGGTAGATCCCCAGTCCTCTGATGAGGCCTCAGGTGACTCTGCCCATTCAGACTACCAGGAGGAGGCCTTTCCAGCCTACGAGGATTCTGATGCAGAGGAATCTATTCCCTCGGCCTCCCCCCCAGAAGAGTTCTCCTTTGGGGAAACCCTTCATTCCATGAGAGAGCATTTCAAATGGCAAGGCCAGGAATTCTCAGACTCTAGGAAGAGGTTAAGGACTTTTATTCATTTACCTCAGCATAGACCTTTGGCCATTCCTCCTGTATTAAATGTTACAGAAGATGTGTACTCTGAGTCAAGTGTTTCCCCTGACTCCCTCCCCCCGGCTCCTGTCAAACCAGACAGGTACTACAGGGTCCCAGACACACATCAATTTCTTTACAAGGGCCACTCTGCTGACCCAGAAACCATTTCCCAGGACCCTAAAGGGGTTACAACCACCACTGCTAAGAATCCACTGCCTTCAGAAAGGTATTCCAGGGCTTTAGAGAGATGGGGTAAAAAAGTGTATACTTCTTCCACACTTTCTATGAGAGCATTAAATTGTCAATTTCATATGATACAGTATCAAGAGTATCTGTTAGATGACTTGCATAAAAAACTAACCTCGCCTGAACCCCTAGATCGTAAGGCGCTGCAGGATTTAGTGCATAACTCGCAGCAGGTTAGCAACCATTTCTTAGTGTGGTTATGATGCATTGGAAGCTTCATGTAGGTCAGCAATGACAGGTGCAGTCATACGTAGACATGCTTGGCTAAAGGAACAAACATTGCCAGATCATGTTAAAGCAAAGCTTCTGGATGTACCACTGGAAAAACAAAGGTTATTTGGTTCCACTGCTCAAGAAGTCTTAAAGAAATTTGAGGAAAAGGCTAAATCAGTACAAACAGTCAAAGATTTCCTCCAGGTTCAACCACCAAGATTCAGCAGGAATTGGCCTTCTAAGAATTGGTCCTTTCCAGACACAGATAGATTTCAAAGAGGCAAAAATAGACGTGCAAGAGGTAGAGGGCAAACTCGAGGCTCCTACAGAGGACGTCAATGGCAGCCTCCTAACCAGAGAGGTAGTGCAGGACCTGCAACTACTGCACAAGGACAATCTCAATGACTTGACTTTGACCCCGCCAACCAGGGCTCAATTGGAAGCACCTTTGGGCAGAAAGCTATCTTTATTCTCAGAAAATTGGCACAATATTACAAAGGACAAATGGATACTGCAAATAATAGACAAAGGATACAGATTCCATTTTCATACATTACCAAAAAGACAAGGCATGCCAAACCTGCCACCAAATCAAAGGGCAGAGGCATTCAAGCAAATTTCAAAGCTACTACAAATGAAAGCAATAGAAAAGGTTCCTTTTACAGAACAAGGCCAAGGATTTTATTCCAGACTTTTCCTTGTTCCAAGAAAAGAAAAGCAATGGAGGCCTATTCTGGACTTGTCCGCACTGAATACTTATCTCATCGTGCCAAAATTCAAAATGCTGATCTTATAGCAACTCCTTCCCATGCTGGGCAAGGGGTCTTGGCTGGTGACTCTAGACCTCAAGGAGGCATACCTGCATGTCCCTATCAGACAAAGTTGCAGAAGACACCTCAGATTTCTTGCAGGTTCAGAGCATTATCAATTCTCAGCATTGCCCTTTGGCTTATCTACTGCGCCCAGAGTATTCACGAAATGCCTGGCATCAGTAATTGCACATTGCAGACTTCAGGGGATTCAAATATACCCATACCTGGATGACTGCCTTATACAAGCGGACAGCCAACAAGCATTGTTAAATCACTTGAACTATGTCATCCGCCTACTACAGGCTTTGGGATACACAGTCAACATTCAGAAATCAAGACTCATTCCATCCCAACAAATAATTTTCCTGGGTGCCAAACTGGATACAAACACCCAAATGGCTTTTCTCACAGAAGAAAAACAAGAACAATTACCGGATTATTTCAAAAATCTGACAGCGTAAACCCGGATGACTGCAAGGAAATTCCTGCAGGCCCTGGGTTTCATGGCATCTTGCATTCTTCTGATTCCGCAAGCAAGGCTGCATATGAGGAAGCTACAATGGTATCTAAAAAGTCTATGGTCTCAACACAGCCACAGCCTAGAAGCATTGATCCCCCTCATTCCATGCCTTCAAAAGGAATTTCTGTGGTGGGCACAAGCAAGCCAGTCAAACAAGGGTCTGCCTTTCAGCAAGCCTCATACCAGCCAAACGAAACCATCACAACAGACGCCTCAGACCATGTATGGGGAGCACACATGGAGGGCAGATGCATTCAAGGACAATGGACACAAAAAGAATTGCACCTGCACATCAACCAAAAGGAAATGCTGGCGGTGATACATGCAATCGAGGCCTTCAAACACTTCCTGCATCAAGGCCACCTGCTAATAAAGACAGACAATACCACAGTTATGTGGTACATAAACAAGCAAGGAGGTACCCATTCCTACCCTCTTTGCAGACTGGCAATGAATCTTTGGGAACTTTCCCTAAAACTCAATATAGAGCTGCAATCCCAGTTCGTACCAGGAAAGGACAGCCTAAGCAGAAACATCATGGATCCACACGAATGGATGTTGCACCCAGACATTTTTCTTCAGATAACACAATCATGGTGAAGGCCGGACATAGATCTTTTTGCCTCCCAACACAACCATCAACTGAAGAAATTCTGCACAAGGACATACCATCCTCAAGCATGGAAAGTGGACGCTCTCTCCTTCAACTGGAACACTCTAACAGTATATGCATTTCCACCTCTTCCGTTAATGACCAAGGTCTTACTGAAGATCAGGACAGAGCAACCAAAAGTGATTCTGATAGCTCCGGACTGGCCAAGACAACACTGGTACCCACTGTTAAGGAGCATGTCACGCACGAAACCATGGCCTCTACCACAATGGCCACTTCTTCTGACACAGCACAATTACAAAACTCTGCACTCCAGCCTACAAACCTTGCAGCTAACAGCCTGGAAGATACCTTGACTCCTCATCAGGATACACTCTCCAAGAAGGTAAAGGATATCATCATGGAAGCTCGGAGGCCTTCCACTAGAAAGCCCTATTCAGCAAAATGGAAAAGATTTCGTATCTGGAACACCACAAAGGGTCAAGATCCGACAGTGATGAGCATTCCACATATCCTTGAATACTTGGCTGAAATGTTCCACAATGGCCTTTCTTATTCTTCCATAAAAATACATGCTTCAGCAATTTCAGCAGAGTACAACACTGATCCACCTGTATTTTCTCATCCACTGCTAAGATAGTTTCTAAGAGGGATAAAAAACATCAACCCTCCAAGGAAACCACCAGTGCCTACATGGGACCTCAACTTCATGTTGGAAAAATTAACTCTACCTCCTTTTGAACCAGCAGCATTTTCAGAACTACAATTCCTGTCTTGGAAGACAGCCTTCCTTCTGGCCATAACCTCAGCAAGAAGAGTATCTGAGTTGCAGGCCCTCATGGCAGTACAACCATTTCTCATTTTTCATCAGAACAGAGTTTCCTTGCGAACCAATCCTTCCTTCATGCCAAAGGTGGTATCCAGGGTTTCACTGAACCAAGCTATTCACCTGCCTACTTTCTTTCCAAATCCACAAAATAAAGGAGAGAGACTTTTGCACACCCTGGACATTCACAGACAGTTGCGCTACTACTTGGACAGAACAAAGACTTACAGAAAATCTGACCAACTCTTTGTAGCATATGCTGCTGGTGTGCAAGGAAAAGCAATTTCCAAACAGACAATTTCAAAATGGATAGGAAATTGCATTCAGTTCTGTTACTCTTTTCATGGAAAAACTGTGCCAGCTAACATCAGGCCTCATTCCACCAGAGCAACAGCCACCTCCACAGCCTTTTTAAGAGGGGTGGCTACAAAGGACATTTTAGAAGCTGCTACATGGAGCTCCGTGCATACATTTTCCAAACATTACAATTTGCCTTTATATTCCAGATCCAGAGCAGGCTTTGCTACTGCAGTCCTACAGGGCATGTTAGCTACACCATCTTTTTCTTAGTTCCTACCACCCCCAGCTTGGCTATGGTATTCTACCCATATGTCATATGTCAGGACTGCAGTTGCATCCTTGAAGGACATAGTACAGTTTTGTACCTACCATAAATGTAGATGTCCGATAGGCATGCAACTGCAGTCAGGTTTTCCCTCCCTCCTACCCCTCTGTGGTATTCCTTAGGTACCAATCCCTCTTTTTAGCTAGCTGGGGTTATCTTTTATGGTGTATTTGTTTTTATTGCTGTGCATGTTTGGAATTTTCTCTCTCTCCAAATTTAGCCTTCCTTAGAGGGCACCTGGCATCTGGGGCAAGAAACACTGAAGAAGATGGCATCAGCTAACGCTTTTATACCCCAGGCGCTCTGACGTCGGGGAAGGGGCGACATCAGCCGACGCCGGACCCAGACTTTGGAATCCGGCCGACCAAAGGGCTGCCTGAGGCAGGACAACCCATATGTCAGGACTGCAGTTGCATATCTATCGGACATCTACATTTATGGTAGGTACAAAACTGTACTTTCTCACTGTCAAGTTATGAGAGTTCTTCAGTGGAATTTAAAAAGTGCAGTAGTCACAGCTGGCATATCCCATGACATAGCACACACAATTTTCCAGGGCTTGCAAGTTTCACTTGGAGTGTTGGCTTCATATTCTAAACCTAACTGTGCAGTTCATCCCAAGTCCTTGCAAATGCAGTAGTTGTCACCACAGATGCCCCTACTTACAGTGTGTGTGTGTGTGTGTGTGTGTGTGTGTGTGTGTGTGTGTGTGTGTGTGTGTGTGTGTTTGTTGGGGGGGGGGGGTTCTTTAGTGCCTGCTAGCCATCACAGTCTTTGCAATGCATTTTTATGTCTTTGAATGTGGGTGTCCACAGCAACACTCACTTTTAAATGTGGTTATTGCATTGAACTGTGAGGTGTCATTGGCTGTCTAATGTCGCCATACATTTACATATCCTATATTGATGTCAGATCCTGGAGTAGTGAACATTCACCCATTTAAATGTGGGTCTCTCTTTGCTTCAGCCAGTCCTGTCATAAGTACTTATAACAGACTCCTTTGCCTGCAGAGTGTGGAACATATCTCAACTCTTCCACAGCCGATGGGAACTGGTCTTCCTAGAGAGAAGGCTGCATATCAGACACCTGGTGCTGTCCTACTTCTCAACTTGCAGACATTGGAAGTAGGAACAAAGGGCCCTGAAAAATGGGAGCATCCAGCTAAACTCTGGGCATCTAATTGGCATAAAATGTAAATACCAAATAACACCGTTCTTGTTTCCAGTGGGAATGTGGGATACTGCTCAGAAACACTTATTTAAAAGCAGAGTGAAAAAAATAAGGGAAATATAATCACATTATCAAAGAGATGGTGTACAATCTGCGGTAGACTTTAATGAACTGTATCACAAAATTCTGTTACACAAGTCATTTATTTTTGCTTCAGAAAAAGGGAATTGTAAGATGTGTCCTCTTTCTTTAAATTATTATAGCTTTTAGTATGTTGGTCATGTAGTGTGATTTTCTGTGTGCTAGATCACTCCAAAAATCACATGTGATGATGGGGATTCAGAAAACTATGAAGGAGTGCATAAAGCCTGAAAATAGGAGAATACCTCCAAAAACAAGGATATCTTAAATCAGATCCGTAAGTGAGAATGTTCCTCTAAAATGGGGACAGTTAAGAGGTTTGGGTGCTGTGGGCAATAGTGTTGTCCTTTGGTGACTTTGGAGGGAAAGCTTGTTTGTAAGACACTGTCTAATTCAGTCCAAATTGGTACCTAATCAAGTATACAGAGAATGCACTCTTACAGTGTTTGTATAGCAAAGATGCAGGTCTGGCAACACGTCACGGGCAGAGACATCTTTGTTGGTTCATATCCTATGGAAGTGAATGCGCTGACAAAGTCTTGGAGGCACTCCTATAGTACACTCCTGGGGCTTTGAATTCAGGAGCCATGTCTGGTTTATTTCTTCTAGGAGTGGGATCCCCAGAGGTTTCTCCACCCAAGAGAATGCTGTCCTCCCCCATATCTTCTCAGTGCAATAGGTTATGGAGGAGGCTGCAGTGAATGCATCCTTTTTTCAGTGGCAGAGGAGGTTATTATATGCCTTTCCACCATTCACCCTAATCTTGCACCTAATCACAGTGTTCAGGGAAGAAAGACAAAAAATTGTCTTTTGCTTCCCTAAGTGCCTAAGAAGGGATTTCTCGAGGTGTCTGAGATCCGTGACAGTATAGGAAGCCTATCCAGTTCAAGCCATGGAAGATCCTTATGTCTGAATGACACCTGGCTCTTTTTCTAGACTGTTTTATTCCTCCTTCAGGTTTCTTGGCAGCCACCAGTCACCTCTGATACCCCAGTAAGAAGGTTGTTCTTTCTTGAAAATTAAGAAATCTACTGAGATTGGCATGTATGTTGATAGTTTATCATGCTGTGTTGGTAAAAATCTAGCAGTTAAGTTTTCTTTGTGGGTATTGTCTGCCGCATGTCAGTTCATAGAATACTGCATGTGCAACAGCTTACATGTGCAACAACATGAAGTTTTGATATATGTGGTCACCTGCGTTTGACCAAACGTATGTTTGTTTGACAAACCACAAGGGTGTGATTTAATGTTGATGAATACCGATGGCCGAACAGTGGATATGTTGATGGTATGGAATGGATACAGGTGGGGTTGGGGGAACGTGTGTGTTTGTGTGTGTATGTGAGATAGGCTTAGGGTCAAGGATGAGTGAGGAATGGGTGTAGTGTATTTCTGTGCGAGTTTGTGTATTTTAGGTTAGGGGATAGATGTAGTGTTGTGTTTGTGTGTTTGTGAATGTTTGTGTGTCTGAGTCTGTGTTGTGTAGTGACAGTATTACGGGAAGGTTTTAATGATAAGATAAAAGGTTAGGGTTGGGGGTGGGGCATCATTAGTTTTAGCAGCCATTACTAAAGAGGGCAGGGGAGCTCAACCCACATCTGCCCAGCACCACCTCAGTAATGGGTAAGCCTAATGCTGTCCCTATCCCCAACCCTAACCCTACAACTTAATGTCATTACAACCTTCCCATAACACTGCCACTATTCAGACAAATTTGACATTAGAGTTATGAGAGGTTTTAATTTTAATACCGAGAGACAAAATGGTTTTCCTCTTTCTAAATCATGGTGTTTGTTTTTTTCTCTATATCGTTTTCATTATTGTATATGATTAATCTTATTTTGTCTGTGCTTTGCATTAGGGCTACATTAGGGCAGTTTGGTCATACACAATAGACCCATATATTCAGTGTGTGTATATATATATTCATCCTCAAAATCAAAGTAGAAACAAAGGAACATTATTATTACTTTATTTTCTTTTTTTTTTTTTTTGTGCTGGGCAGAGCCCACAAACTTATAGTACAGTGGACTTTGCCGTCCATATCCCCTAAGTATTTGAGGATGACTGAATAAGCTCTGAGAAATTTTGGCAACAACCAGTAGTCCATACAAACTGATAACATGAACAGACTGTAACAAATACTGTGCCGTTGCACATGCATGCTCAGATTTTACCAGGTTAACCAATTTCTATAAGTATCTTCTTACCTGATCAGTTGTTAGGCTACATATGGATAATCTTCTTCTAGCCTGAAAGCTGTTTTCATTTGAACTTAGTTGCTGTATTATATTGCTGTATTATAAAATGTTGTCATGTTCATTGTTTTGTGTTTATCAGTAATACTTATTTACAACAGTTAACAAGTATCAGCCTAAATCTGTTTTATACTGTCTTAAGTATGTATTTTGTTCATGTTTTTAACCTTTTGTGCCCATGCAAAATACCATATGTTTGGAACTAATAGAAGGATACAATTTATTTTTCTATCACTAGTAATTTGAATTTTAACTAGAATTTGTCTAAAATATATGCTGTTTTTCTGCACCCTCCCTGAACATGAAAACCGCAAACTAATGTATGTATGAGTATGCAGTACTCCCTTTCACAGTATATTATAGGTAGTTTGACTATATTTTGCAGAAATGCTAATGTTAATAAATGTTTTTATGTAAGCGAGTTAAACAATACGCCACTAAACTTGAGTAAGTTCTGTAGAAGTATGTTAATAAAGATGTCCTTCCATTCACATGTTGCAGTATTCTTAACCTGTGGGATTCTCTGCCTCAGCCGCCCGGCATCCAGCCAGTATGCAAAGGCCTACTGTTGCTGTAAGGTATGCCATACGTCACATGTATGCTCTTTGCATGGCATAGGGCAAAAGGTGATGTCTGGAAATATCATCCTCAGAACTTCTTTGCCGCCAGTCCAAGTGTATCTCTCAATAATCTGTTTGAACGCCTATGTCCTTTTGCTGGTCTCCGAGCCATTGCAGATAAGTGCCCCATTAAGGTTTCATTTTTTTCTTGATTTTTTGTTTCTTCTGGGGGTTAATGCCATCCAGGAAGGGTAAATGCCAGTGCGGGAGACAGAGTCCCCATAAAGACCGCCACGAACAGCGTTTATTTTTCCTAGGTGCCTTTCACCACCATACAACTTGCTCCGTCTGTCAGGCTTTTGTTCCAAAGACTCTGCAAAGTAGGCTTTCTTCCCATGCTTTGTATCTAGAGAATATGTGACTTAACCTTCTTGCTAAGGATACAATGGAAGGAACTTCTCATCCTGAGGGTCAAGCCATTAGGGAAGAAGAAGATTAAGAAACCAAGACCAGAATCTTCCACTGTCCAGCCTCTGCCAGATGTTTCTCCCGAAGTCGGTGAGAATCTGGAGATTCACCCAATTTTGTTGTCTGAAGCTTTTGCCGCAACCGGGTTGGAGGCTGGCAAGGCTCTGGTTTTCAGCACGTCCAGTGAGGATTTGCAGACATCCATTTCGGATGGTCAGGGGGAACCACGGTTAATTATTTCCAAGGGGCCTAGGGGTTTTCCTCAGATTTTGTTCTGGGTCAGAGCCTTCTAAGTTTTACAGGGCAGACATCCCATTAAAGAAAAAAAAACAAAAAACTAAACTTGTCTGTCCTGTTTCTAGGGATCCACAAAGTGAGTGGCAGGCCTTCACTCAGGGTTTGTTTAATGATTAGATGGCATTAAAACCTCTTCAGGGGCTTTCTCTTTCAGCTCCCCCTTGGTCCTCTACTCCCCCTTAAAAGGTCCAGAGAGCAGGACTCATCTTAGGACGAGTTACATTCTGATGAAGAATCCCTTGCTTACTCTTCCCAAATTCCTTGTCCTTTGGACTGTGGGTCAGAGGAAGAAGAATCTAGTAGTCTTGATACTCCCATCCAAGAAATTTCTTTTGGGGACACAATCTCCAGGATGATGGAAATTTTTAAATGGGATTTTGCTCAGGTCTCTGAAACCATAAGAGGTGCTCTGAAATGCTGCAGATGGAGTCTCCGAAACCTTCTGCTATCCCTCCTGTTTTAGCTTCTTTGTTGGATGCATTTTCCAATGCCTGTAAAGCTCCTGATTCTGTGCTCCCTGCTGCCAAGGAACATGATCAGATTTCCTTCAAGAATGTAACTGCAGTCATAACATATGGGTTGTCCTGCCTCAGGCAGCCCTCGGTCGGCCGAATTCCAAAGTCTGGGTCCGGCGTCGGCTGGTGTCGCCTCCTCTCCAACGTCAGCATGGCTGGAGTATAAAGGCATCGGCCGACGCCATCTTCTTCAGTCTTTCTTGCCGCGTGGTGCCCGAAGCAGAAGCAGTTCGCAAGTGCCGGTCGGTCAGCTCCTGTAATTTCAATACCGAAGTCATCTAAAAGCTAAGTACCCCGTTGGGGAACATTTTTTCTTGCCTCAGCCGATGTCAGAACAAATTGAGAAGGTTAATAATTGTTTGTCTTGTGGTAAACAAATACCTCATAAGGACTTCCATTCTTATTGCCTCCCTTGCCTAGGCCCAGACCACGACGTCTCGGCCTGTGCTGCCTGTGCTTGCTTTAATAAGTGCACTTTCAGGCGCCGGGCAGAATTTGCCGAGGAGTTTTTCGGCGTATCCTTTGCTTATAACATGCCGTCGGAACTCCCGACTACTCAGTCTTCCAAAAAACGTAAGGACCGGGATCGACATCCTCGGCCCGCGTCTTCCTCCGATTCTCCTTCAAAGCCTAGTGCCTCGGTCCCTTCGGAAGCGGTAATTCAACCGCTCCAGACCGACGACACAGAGTTAACTCTGCCTTCGGTCTCCGAACCTGCACCGGTGCCGGTTGCTGATTTTCCCCCAGAAACCGAAGTTCGGGATCTACCCGACACCATTCCCGTGGACAAGGTTACACCTGCACGTGGGGCCGCTAGGCCTCCTGTATCCATGTCAATCAAAGCCTTTGCACGTGCTAAGGCCGCCAGCCAGGCCAAGGCCCATCCTAAGCCTACCTCCCAGGCCCCTTCTGCTGAGAAGCAGATCATGTCTCTTGCTGCAGATTTAATTTCCCTTATCAGGGGGTCTCAGCCCCATCCTGACAGAGGCTGTCAGCCACCTGCAGAGAAAAGACCTAGGACAGAGCAGGCCGACAACCTCTCTACAGAGGAAGCCTCTGGGGATTCTGAGCATTCAGATACCCAAGAAGAAGAATCCTTCCAAACCTATGAAGACTCAGATGCTGAGGAGTCTATTCCCTCTGCCTCCCCTCCTGAGGATTTTTCGTTTGGTGAAGTACTTCACTCCATGAAGGAACATTTTAAATGGCAGGGACAGGAATTTTCTGATTCTAAGAAAAGGTTACGTACCTTTCTCAAGGAACCACAGCACAGGCCCTTGGCTATCCCTCCTGTTATGGATGTCCTGGATGATGTTTTGTCCGACTCCAGTGCCAACCCCGACTCTCTACCTCCTGCTCCTGTCAGGCCAGACAGATACTATAGGGTCCCTGAATCCCACAAGCACCTCTTTAAGGCCCATTCTGTGGATTTGGAAAATATTTCACAGGGTCCCAAGGGAGTGGCCACTTCCACAGCCAAGAATCCTCTGCCAGCTGATAGGGAAGCTAGATCCCTGGAGAGATGGGGTAAAAAAGTTTATACCTCTACTACCCTTGCCATGAGGTCACTTAATTGCCTATTTCACATGTTTCAGTTCCAGGATTCTTTACTGGATGACTTACAGAAAAAACTAGCTTCTCCTGAGCCTACAGATAGAAAGGCATTGCAGGATTTAGTACATAACACTCAGCAGGTTAGCAATCATTTTCTTCAGTGTGGTTATGATGCATTGGAAGCTACATGTAGGGCAGCTATGACTGGAGCTGTGATTCGTAGACATGCTTGGTTAAAAGATCAGCCTCTCCCGGACCATGTTAAGGTAAAGCTACTTGATGCACCTTTGGAAAAGCAGAAACTTTTTGGTGCCAATGCACAAGAAGTGTTGAAATCTATTGAGGAAAAAGCTAAATCTGTACAAACAGTCAAAGATTTCCTCGAGGTTCAGCCTCCTAGATTCAGCAGGAATTGGCCTTCAAAAAATTGGTCCTTTCCGGACACTGACAAGTTTCAAAGAGGGAAAAACAGGCGTGGCCGAGGTAGAGGGCACTACCGAGGCTCCTACAGAGGACGCCAATGGCAACCACCAAATCAAAGAAGTGGCTCAGGCAGTTCTGCCACACCACAAGGACAACAACAATGACTTGACCTTCATACCGCCCACCAGGGCTCAGAGAGAAGCACCTTTGGGCGGAAAATTATCCTTATTCTCAAAAAACTGGCACATCTTAACCAAGGACAGCTGGATTCTGAATTTGATAGACAAGGGTTACAGATTCCACTTCCATACCTTGCCAATAAAACAAGGCATGCCAAATCTGCCACTTCATCAGCGGGCAGAAGCACTCATTCAAGTTACAAAGCTGTTAAACATAAAAGCAATAGAAAAGGTACCTCCTCAGGAACAAGGCCAGGGATTTTACTCAAGACTGTTCCTTGTTCCAAAAAAGGAAAACAAATGGAGACCTATACTGGACTTGGCTATTCTAAATACGTATCTCATGGTGCCAAAATTCAAAATGCTGACGTTGCAGCAACTCCTTCCCATGCTGGGCAAGGGGTTTTGGCTGGTGACTCTGGACCTCAAGGAGGCATACCTGCATGTCCCTATCAGACAAAGCTGCAGAAGATACCTCAGATTTCTTGCAGGAACAGAGCATTATCAATTCTCAGCATTGCCGTTTGGCTTATCTACTTCACCCAGTGTTCACGAAATGCCTGGCATCAGTAGTGGCACACTGCAGACTCCAGGGAATTCAAATATATCCCTACCTGGACGACTGCCTCATACAAGCAGACAACAAACAAACCTTGCTGACAAACTTGGACTATGTCATTCAACTACTTCAGGCCTTGGGATACACAGTCAGCATACAGAAATCAAGACTTTTAGGAGCCAAGCTGGACACAGCAGCACAGATGGCCTATCTCACAGAGGAAAAACAACAGCAGAGTTACCAAAATACTTCAAAGGCCTAGCATAACTTCCACCAGTTGACTGCAAGGAAAATCCTGTAGGCTCTGGGGTTTATGGCATCTTGCATTCTTTTGATACCTTTGGCAAGACTTCATATGAGAAAGCTGCAGTGGTACTTAAGAAGCTTATGGTCCCAACACAGCCAAAGCCTAGAGGACATAATCCCACTCATTCCATGTCTACAAAGAGAATTTATGTGGTGGGCTCAAGCAAGTCAGCAAAACAAAGGCATGTCTTTCAACAAACCTCAACCAGGCCAAATGATTACAACAGACGCCTCAGACCATGGATGGGGGGCGCACTTGGAGGACAGATGCATTCAAGGTCAGTAGTCACCAAAGGAAAGGCATCTGCACATAAACCAAAAAGAAATGTTGGCAGTGATACATGCAATCGAGATCTTCGAAAAATCACTTCAACAAGGACATTTACTAATAAGGACGGACAACACCACGGTTATGTGGTATATAAACAAGCAGGACGGACAACACCACGGTTATGTGGTATATAAACAAGCGGGGAGGTACTCATTCCTATCCCCTATGCAGACTGACAGTGATTCTCTGGGAAAAATCTATAAGTCTCAACATACATCTACAATCCCAGTTTGTACCAGGCAAGGACAATGTGCTGGTGGACAAGCTGAGCAGGCTTTTCTTGGACCCACACGAATGGATGCTGCACCCCCACATATTTTCACAAATAACAAGGGCGTGGGGAAGACCGGACATAGATCTCTTTGCTTCTCACATGAATCATCACTTAAAGAAGTTCTGTACAAGGACTCATCATCCTCAAGCCTGGAAAACGGATGCTCTCTCCTTCAGCTGGAAATCCCTAGCAATCTATGCATTTCCTCCTCTACCACTACTGGCCAAGGTGATACTGAAGATCAAGGCAGAACAACCAACGGGTTTTTTGATAGCTCCAGATTGGCCAAGGCAACACTGGTACCCATTGCTCTTGAGCATAACTCGGACCAAGCCGTGGCCTCTGCCCCTATGGCCTCTGCTTCTAACACAACACAAGTACAGGACAGTTCATCAAAACCTGAAAACATTGCATCTGACAGCCTGGAGGTTAACATGACACCTTCTGACACTTCTCTCTCCAAAACAGTTCAAGATATTTTGCTGGAAGCCCGCAGACCATCCACTAGAAAGACCTATTCAGCCAAGTGGAAAAGATTCATCATCTGGAGTACCAAGAGAGGTCTGGATACAGCAGTATTGAATATACCTCAGATATTGGAATACTTGGCAGAAATGTTTCACTCTGGACTATCATATTCTTCCATAAAGATTCATGCCTCAGCAATCTCAGCAAATTACAACTGTGATCCACCTGTGTTTTCATAGCCTGTACTAAGACAGTTCCTAAGGGGAATAAAGAATTTAAAACCTCCCAGGAAGCCACCAGTGCCTGCATGGGACCTCAATTTAGTCTTGGAAAAATTAACTTTTCCTCCCTTTGAACCAGCAGCAACTTCAGAAATGCAATTCCTCTCATGGAAAACGGTGTTCCTATTGGCAAGCACATCAGCAAGAAGAGTCTTGGAGATACAGGCACTCATGGCAGTACCTCCTTTCCTCATTTTCCATCAGGACAGAGTCTCTCTAAGAACCAATCCTTCATTCATGCCAAAGGTAATTTCCAGTGTGTCCCTAAATCAAGCCATTCACCTGCCTACTTTCTTCCCCAAACCTCAAAACAAAGGGGAAGCTTTGCTGCCCACTTTGGACATTCACAGGCAACTACACTACTACTTGGACAGAACTAAGGCCACCAGAAAGTCTGACCAACTTGTTTGTAGCTTATGCTGCTGGACTACAGGGAAAAGCTATTTCCAAGCAAACTATTTCCAAATGGATTGGACACTGCATCAGATTCTGCTACTCTTTTCACGGAAAAGGTGTGCCTACCAATATTAGGCCACACTCCACCAGAGCTATAGCCACATCCACAGCATTCCTTAGAGGTGTGGTTACAAAGGACATTTTAGAGGCTGCTACATGGAGCTCCGTGCATACATTTACCAAACACTACAACCTGCCTTTATACTCCAGATCCCGAGCAGGCTTTGCTTCGGCAGTCCTGCAGGGCATTTTAGCTACTCCTTCTTTTTCTTAGTTCCATCCACCCCCAGCTTAGCTATGGTATTCAACCCATATGTTATGACTGCAGTTGCATTCTTGAAGGACATAGTACAGTTTTGTACCTACCATAAATGTAGATGTCCGATAGATATGCAACTGCAGTCGGATTTTCCCACCCTCCTGCCCCTCTACATCCTTTATTATGGGTCCACTTTCCCTATCTATTTTAGCTGGGGGTTTCCCCATGGTGTATCTGTTTATTACTGTTGTACATGTATGGAATTCTCTTCCATTCACCAAATTTAGCCTTCCTAGGAGGGCACCTGGCATCTGGGGCAAGAAACACTGAAGAAGATGGCGTCGGCCGATGCCTTTATACTCCAGCCGTGCTGACGTCGGAGAGGAGGCGATACCAGCCGACGCCGGACCCAGACTTTGGAATTCGGCCGACCGAGGGCTGCCTGAGACAGGACAACCCATATGTTATGACTGCAGTTGCATATCTATCGGACATCTACATTTATGGTAGGTACAAAACTGTACTTTTTATAGGGTGCCTGAAAACTGTAACTTTTTGTCCTGCTGCTTGACCACTCAGTGTTGTCTAGCGTCTGGAAAGCCCTCTCATTTCCTTCCTTCGCCCAAATTACTGCCTTCTGATAAAGGTAGCCGAACCATGGAAAGGCTAGGTGAGAAGGTTTACACCTTGGCTACCTTGGCTTTTAGGGCTATTAATTGTCAGACCCATATATCCAGGTATGTGTTGGTTCTCCTTTCTCAGGCTTGTCAGGTTATTTCTGATCTCCCAGATTCTGAAGGTAAATCTTCTTCTCTTTCCCTGTTAAGGACTTCCTCTCAGATGGTTCATCATTCTGTCATGTATAGTTATGATGCAGCAAATTCCTCTTCTAGGGCTGCTGCTTTTGGCTCAATGATGAGGAGATATTCTTGGCTGTGACTTCAACCATTGCCTGATATCAAGGCTAAGTTGATGGATGCCCCTCTTGATAATAAACATTTGTTTGAGAAGCAGCCGCTGGTTTAAGTCCTAACAGCCGTAACAGTATACTGGCCGGACATTGGACTGCCAAGGCAGGGAATGCCAGAGGTTAAGAGTACTGCAACAGTGAATGAAAGGACATCTACTGTTATGGTAAGATTTTACACAACTGTACGTTAATCTAGCTGTTACGTGGTTAGAAGTAAATCACACACACAGTTTTGTCTTTTTAATTATATTAGTCAAAGTGAATTTCTTGAAAATGACTTTCTCAATTACATATTTTATTTTACAGACTGGCTCTGTAACAAACACATTTGGTGCTGTACTGGGAGTTTTACTATCAACAGAAAATAATCGTTCTTTCTCTGCTCCAGATCTATTATTGGAGAAAAGACTAGGTGGAAGTTGTGTGCTAGCCACTGTACCTCAAAAGTCAGAGCGTTCTGTTAGTCCTGACAGTAATGACAGTATCTCTGAAGAGCTCAACCATTTTAAGCCCATTGTCTGCTCACCATGTACCCCTCCAAAAAGACTTCCTGATGGCAGGCTATTGAACCCAACAATTGTAAAATCATCTCCCAGAAATCTCAACCGCAGTTTTCAGAAAGCAACATCGTATGAAGCCAGTCCTAAAATATTAAAGAAATGGGAACAGATTTTAAAGGATCGTCATGTTGAAAGTACAACTTCAAAAGCTACTCTGACTTCTACTTCTGACATGGATGAGGAATTTAAAATTTGTTCAGTCAACCCTGCCTCTTCAAGTAGCTGTTTTAATGTACGAAGTAAAGTGCAAACAAAGTCCAACTCAGATGTAGAACTGCTGACTTGCCAACCTTCACACTGCACTGCTATAAAAATAACTGCAGAGATGGATCATGTACCTAACATTCTCCCAGAAAGCAGGAATATAACTTGTAATATAGGGCATGGCATCAATGTTCTGAAAGGAGGAAGCAAAGAAAAATGTATTTTGCAAACAGGCAGTAAAACTCCAGATAATTTTGTGTCTGCTCATCAGTCTTTACCCACAGCAGAATCCAGTAGAGGACTGTCTGGTCATCCTATTTCTGCCTTTGTATCTGACACGATGTTAAAATTTAGTGCTGCTTGTAATGTGCCATCTAGTTTGAATGAAAAGTGCCTAAGTAATAAAATCTGTAAAGTTAACTATGAAAATTGCATAGTACAACATTTACCAAGAAAGAACAATATGCTGAAATCTGCAGTCAGGGTAGAGGGTGAAAATGGTGAAGATTTAAATAGCTCTAACTTTGTTGAAAAACAAAATGGTCCATGCATTTCAACTCGGATTATAAGTGGTGGGCAGTCACCTTCACAGAGACATGCCCAAAAAAGATGTTACAAAAGTAAGCATTTGGAACAGAGCCTTGCTGGTAAACGACAGAAACAGTCCACTGAAGAGGTGCACCTGACAGCATGTCAGGAGCAAGAAGACTGCAAGCTAACCTTGAAGGTCAACAAAAAGCTTAACAAGGAAAGGACCACCATCAATAGACATAAAGGGAGTAGGGATGAGTACCCTATACGTTCAAGGAGCATTACAAATAAGAAATAGCATCTGTATGTGTGTATGCAGTACACATGGGTTGTTATGCATAGATGCATACATAGAATTATATACATGCATGTGAACTACATGCATTTCCATCACAGTTTTTTGAATTGTTTTAAATCTAATGCAGATTAAATGATTTTTTTCTCCCCAGCTGGCAGTTATTAAATCATACGTCTTGGCCTAAAGAGTTAAGACTGGTGCAAGAAAATTTAGTGCAGTTAAGCATGGACCAAAAATTTTAGCGAGAATTGCAGAGACGCTTAATAGCTGAGCCAGACTAGTGGCTTTTTGGATTCTTTGTGTCGGGTATGAAATCTGCTGTCTTGGGATTTTTAGAAACACTGGTGAAGTGTGTTTAAACCATAATTTGCACTTTACTTTTATAATCTAATAGAGTTATTCTTATTGTAAAGCCTTTTGTAATAATTATGAGATTATTTTTCTCTCAACTTTTTTTTGCAAGTTGGAGGGGTAGCAAAAGCTAATGACAAGTTCAGCAGTAGAGACTATGCGTTATTGTAGCCTTTAAGTGTCCATTCAAGTCAGGTGTCTTATACAGGATCTTATGTCACTTCTGTATGTACTGTACCTCAGAACTGCCTTACTTTGTTAGATTTTATGCTGTATATTCAAGGTTAAACTGACTGTTCTGCAGTTGTTCTGTTGTAGAGCTTTATGTTGTACTCCACAGTGGAGTCTCTGTTCATTACACAGTGTTTTAGCCAGCTTGTTGATATAGTTGGAATGTTTCCACTTGCATTGCTGGCAGGCTTTGCAAGCTTGGTTCAACAGAGGGCTGACCTAGAAAAAGGGGTGTGGTGCTCTGTATATGGTAATAGGGATAGGAATGAAATGAGTTCTTAAAGTTATGTGCTACTGTGGTGGGGGGGCACATTACCACATTTGTTGTCACCATTGAATGTTCAGATCTCATTGTTGTGGAGAAAACAGACTAACCCATCCAAAGTTATCCATTCCATAGCACAGAAGAATAAAGTCCTGAGTGTAACCCACAATTGACTGCTGACCCAAGATTTGGCATAGTCAGTGAGATTGAGTGGTCAGTGCCTCCTCATCGGGGGGGGGGGTAGGCACATCAGTGCAGTGCTTGCATTTTCTGGGGAAAGAGGGGCATGACTTACACATAGAGGTCAGGGCTACTGACTTGTCTTCACCAAAAAGTGTTCATGCTGTAGTCCTCATTGCACATGTGCAGAAGCCTGAACATCAGGGTGTTGTAGTATGGCCTTACACAGGCATGCAGTATCATCCACCAGAGGTAGGAGTATTTAGGGAGAAGAGTCTTCCTGATAATAGCCTGGATAACTGCCTCTCTGTGATCAGCTCTTGCCTTGGTAAAGAGGGGCAACCAACGGGCACCATCAGTAGTGGGAAATGGTTGCATGGTTGTATTACACAGGGTGATAAAAAGCATACAAAAAATAGGCAAGAAAAAGAGAAGCACATCTGACAACAGGGAAAGGCTTCATTAATTACCTCATCTCGAGGACAAGGAAGGTATTTTTTGAAAGCAGACTCATTAGCTCACAAAGTGTCATCTGACACTGGCAAAGTTTTAGGAATTAAAGGTAGCTTGTAACGTAGGTGTAACTATACAGATAATTTTAAATTGCACTAGATCTCTGAGTGTGCATGTATTCATTCTTATGTTACTGTTCACAGGAGAGTCAGCCTTTTGTATAATGTGATGCACATGCTTAGACTGCATAAATGAAAGATGACACTATCAGCAAATAGTTACAGAAATTAAATGTAGCATATAAAGACAGAATGTGATTGTAAAACAAGTTGCACCTTTCTTTGAAAGTGTTATTGCAAACCGTAGTTGCACAAGTATTATGGGGTTGGCAAACAGATGGTTAAAATGGTACAGTATATATATGTGTGTATATATGTGTATATACATATATATATATATATATATATATATATATATATATATATATATATATATATATATATATATATGTGTGTGTGTGTGTATATATATATATATATATATATATATATATATATACTGAGATCTGCTGTAAATACTTTATAAAGTTTTTATTTTTAATTGAAGTTACTTGCAATGTCTTTAGATCCTATGCTGTCTTCATAAAATGTTAGTGGTATTTCACATATATTTTGTGCTACATAATATGTTTGCTGTAAACCACTTACCTCTGCTAGTTTGCTCTTTTAATTTTGCATTGCATTCAGGAAGTTGTGCAAAGTCAGTCTGCCTAATTTTATATAACTGACTCCATATAGTATTGCATATATATATTTCTTGGCTTATAATTCACACCAGGCAAAGTAAGAAGCAATAAATCCTAATTACTAAAACAGAGTAGCTGGCGAAAGAATTTGTAATAACTATAAGAGATTTAACATTGTTAACAACTGCAGCTCTTCTTTGAGGGGGTCATCTGCATTTAATAGAGCACTTGGGTACATACAGTCATATGTTTGAGACATGAATTCATTATTTTCCTTTTCTGCTTGTTTGTGCAATTGAATGTACTTCATTGAAAAAGTGCCCATGTTCAGTGCCTAAAAAATAATGTCTTCCAAGCATACCAAGTTACATATCAGGATCACCGTAGGTACTGCATTTTTTTCCTTTTGCCTGGAACTGTATCACACCATCTCTCTACCTCAATCAGCATTTCAACCTTGAGACTCACTAGTGTCACAGAAAGAAGCTTGCAGCCTTCATCAGCATGTAGCAGCAATAAAAGGGACGGAGAACAAAGATTCCGTGGAGCATGAAAAGTGTAGTCCAAATACAAGTCTAGGTTTGGCTGGTCTTCTAAGAACATCACACCAGTAGGATTATAGTCCTCCTTATCCTCAGGTAGCCATTTTTGAATGGTAGACCCCTCAGTGAACACCTACTAACTCAGCCAAGATCTGGTTTACCACATTCACTTCCATGTATATGATGGAGCAGGAATAAGTCCCAGAAACACAAATGTAGATGAAGTTAAGGTCACAAGTGTATTACTTGTTCTGAACTTGTGACATAAGAGAGTTGTTCTCTTCGTCCCTCGCTGAAAGGTTCATCATTACTGTGATGCTTGAGATTGGTCATACAAGTCCTCCACATGTCTTTGAGCCTTCTGCCTTCCCCACATTGGATTTTGATCGCTTTTTAATGCATGACAAAAAATGGCTTAATGTGTATATCAAAATTTGGTACAGATATTTTTGGTAAACTAGATATTTTTTAAGACACAGAGTACATTTGAATGAGGTATGTATATATGTTATTAATTTTAACACGGAAACCTTTTGTATGAGACAGAGTGTCCATATAAGACTGTCATAAAAATTCCAAAGTTAACATTTTGTACACTAATGTCAGAAGTCTAAAAAATAACGAGTAGAGATTACAAGATGTAGACCCTAGTGTTGCTGTAGTCATAGAAAATGGCTCTATCAGTATGATTGGTGTTCATACCTCTTAGAAGAAGAAGTCTGGACAAAGCCATAAGTAAAAGTGGTACAGAGCCTCAAAAATAGGGATGATTTTTAAATATCGCTCTTAAACACTTAGAATGTTGAAAGAGTAACAGGTTTTGCATTAGCATGACTTTTCTGAAGGGTATGGATTCTGAATCTCAAATGTCTGTCATTATTTTCTTACTTCACTCTTTAATGATTGTCAGTAATTTGCCAGAAAACCACAATTTTATGAAAACTGGACCAAAAATATGAGGCTAAAACTGTGGACATTCTGCAAAAATATGTACAGTTGAGAGGTATGTTGGTGTTTTCATAGAAGGTTGTATTTTACTTAAGTCTTGTATATCACTCCGTTGTAGTTCAGAGACTACCTAACTGGTAAAGTACTCTGTGTTTAAGCAGAATAGGATTACTTCCAAAGTTGATGCTGCAATGACAGTTTGCCTTTAATATTTTCTGCTGCTTCCAAAAGCCTCCCAAGTAAGATGTCATAGCTTTATATATTTTTAAGGAAAGTAAACTGTAACAGTATACCTTAGCATTTGGATTTATTCACCTTCGTTTTCTTGAGATACAGATGGATTCTTAATGGTAGCTATCTTCTCTGCATCGAATACCATAATAGTTTTTACCTTCAGAGCTGCTTAAGTTATATGTGCAGACAGTACAAGACCCCCATATACCCTGCATTTTTCTTTGTTCTCTTTTATTTTCTTTATTTCTTGCCATCTCAGTAGGTCTCTCATTTTTTGTCAGATCAATTCTTGCTGCATAGAGGTTCATGTTAGTAAGCATTTTTTTCAACTTGACAGTTTTAATCAAAAAGTAAGAATGGCATAAGAGTAAATAAGGTTTTGCCTTTCCCTTTGTGGTTGCCAAGTTCTACTTAAGATTATCACAAACAGTGGATGTTCTTCATCTCACATTGCTGCAGTCCTGACACTTGGGTAGTCCGCTGTCCCAGTCGGCCCGAATACCAAAGTATAAGGCTGACGTCGGTCAAGGCGCATTAGTCTGACGTCAGGACGTCAGGGTACAAATGCGCATGACCGACGTCATTTCCTCAGTCTTTTTTGCCGCGTGGTCCGATGCAGAAGCAGTTTTGCAAGTGCAGGTTGGCGTTCTGAGATTTTCCGAAGTCGGAGTTTCAGACCGAATCCAAGTTGGCTAAGTACCCCGTTGGGGAATATTTTGTTTTTCTTGCCTCAGTATTTTACGGATGTCAGAAAAAGTGAATAACTGTATTTCTTGTGGGAAACAGATACCTCATAGGGATTACCATACCTTGTGTATACCTTGCTTAGGGCCTGAGCGCGACGTTGTGGGCTGTCGCTCTTGTGCTAGATTTAACAAACGCACTATAAAGAGAAGATTAGATTGTGCCAGGTTAGTTTTTGGGAAGCGGTGTAATTATAAAATGCCGTCGGATGCTCCGACGCCCGCTTCGTCAAAGCGCAAGGACAAAACAGCAAAGCCTAGGCTGGAAGAACCGTCCGTACCGGACGTCGGTTCTTTAGAGGGCTCGGTGGAGCCAGAGGTTCAGCCAGAAATTTCTTTGGAATCCCAGGGAGAGACTTTATTACTGCAAGATGTGACCTCTCAGGAGGTAGGCCAGCCGGAAGGGGCTTCTCAGGTAGCTGTTCTTCCCTCCCTTCCTAAGGTGGTTAGGCCCTCCCCTTCTGTTTCCAAGGCTTCTCCCAGGGGCAGGCCAGGTTTTGTTTCAGGTGTTACCCCTAGTTCTTCAGGTTCTGTGCCTAAGAAGCACATGCTTAAGATGGCAGAAGATTTGATTACAATGATTAGAGGTTCTATGCCCCCTCCTGATAAGAGGCCTAGGGTGGAACCTGAGCTTGGAAGTTTTGAACAGTATTCGGATGCTTCTGTGTCTTCGGCTGAAGACTTGCAGGAGTATTCTCCTTACTCTGATTCTGATGTAGATGATTCTACTCCTTCTGCTTCTCCTCCTGAGGATTTTTCTTTTTCAGAGACTCTTCATTCTATGAGGGAGCATTTTAAATGGGAAGGTCAGGATTTCTCTGATTCCAGGAAAAGGCTTTTCTACCCCAGCATAGGCCTTTAGCTATTCCTCCTGTTCTGAATGTGGTGGAAGATGTTTTTGCAGAGGCTTCTCTGAATCCTGATTCTTTGCCCCCTGCTCCAGTTAAACCGGATAGATATTATAGGGTGCCTGAAGCTCATAAGTATCTTTTTAAGAGTCCTAGGGCAAACCCAGAAACTGTTTCACAGGGGCCTAAAGGTGTTAAGGCTTCTGTTGTTAAAAATCCTGTTCCTCCAGATAAAGAGGCAAGGGCTTTGGATAGATGGGGAAAGAAAGTGTATACTTCTTCCACTTTGGCCATGAGAGCTTTGAATTGCCAGTTTCACATGTTGAAATACCAAAATTATCTCCTTTCACAATTAAAGTCTAAGGTAGATGCTTTGGCGGAAGGTATTGAGTGTAAAGAGTTGCAGGATTTAGTTCATGTTTCTGAACAGGTGGGTAAGCATTCTTTGCAATGTGGTTTTGATGCTGTGCAGGCCTCTTGAGGGTGGCTGCCACTGGTTCGTTCTTCGCAGGCATGCCTGGCTGAGGGATCAGAATTTAGCTGAGCATGTGAAGACAAGGATTTTAGATGCTCCTTTACAATCTGATGTGTTGTTTGGTTAGCCTGTGGAAGCAGTTCTAAAGAAAATGGAAGACAAGGCTAAGTCTATGCAGACTGTTAAAGATTTTTGCAGGTTCAGCCTCCAGTTTAGTAGAAATTGGCCTACCAAGGGGTGGACGTATCCTGCTTATGATTCCCAGTCTAGGGGTAGGTCTAGACGTGGTAGGGGCAGAGCTCAAGGTTCTTTTAGGCCTAGAACAGGGAGCTCACCTGCTCAGTCTTCTGGTGAGGGCAGGGGTCAGTCCTTTCGTAAACAGACCCAATGACCTGCCTTTTCAGCTGCCAGAATCTTCTCGTCTGGCAGCACCTTTGGGAGGAAGGTTGGCACTTTTCAAAGAAAACTGGAGTTTAATTACCCAAGACAGATGGGTACTGGATATCATTCACCACGGTTACAGGTTTTATTTCCATACCTTGCCTCCTTTCAAAGGCATGCCAGACATTCCTCCTCAACAAAGGATAGAGGCTCACAAGCAAATTTCTCTGTTGCTCCAAATAGGGGCCATTCAGCCGGTTCCTGTGCCAGAAAGGGGCCTAGGATTTTATTCTCGCCTGTTCCTAGTACCAAAAAAGGGGAACACGTGGAGACCAATTTTGGATCTGTCTATCCTCAACACTTATCTGGACATTCCCAAGTTCAAAATGTTGACGTTACAACAGCTTTTACCTCTGCTGGGCAAAGATCACTGGATGGTAACTTTGGATCTCAAGGAAGCTTACCTTCATGTTCCTATCAGACTAATTTGCAGGAAGTATCTGCGTTTTCGAGCTGGGAATTCTCATTATCAGTTCTCTGCATTGCCCTTTGGCTTATCTACTGCGCCCAGAGTGTTCACAAAGGTTCTGGCTCCAGTGATAGCTTTCTTCAGGCTAAAAGGAATACAAATCTATCCTTATTTGGACGATTGCCTGATTCTGGCTCAAGGAAGGGACGTGCTTCAGCATTTGGAATATGTGATAGCAGTGCTAAGATGCCTAGGGTATTCTGTGAACGAAATAAAGTCCAGTCTAGTACCCTCTCAAGACATGTGCTTTCTGGGTGTGAGACTGAATACAGCAACCCAGATGGCCTTTTTAACCCCGGACAAACAAAAGAATCTTTCTCTTTACTTCCATCAACTATCTCATCAGTCCGGGCTGACTGCAAGGACAGTCCTTCAAGCCTTAGGGTTCATGGCATCTTGTATTCTGGTACTTCCCAATGCCAAACTGCATATGAGGAAGCTACAATGGTATCTCAAAAATGTATGGACACACTGCCAGGATTTGGACACTGTCATTCAAATAATACCTTGCATTCAAAAGGAATTTTTGTGGTGGGCTCAGGAATGTCACCTAAACAAGGGACTCTCTGTGACCCGGCCAGAGGCGAGTCAGATTCTAATGACAGATGCCTCAGACTCAGCTTGGGGAGCTCATCTGAATGGAAAGTGGATACAAGACAAGTGGCCTGCCAGACTGCAGCATCTACATATCAACTTGAAGGAGATGTTAGCAGTCCAGTTTGCATTACTGGCTTTCAAGGATTTACTTCTTCCAGGGCAGGTGTTGATTCTAACAGACAACACAACTGTCATGTGGTACATCAACAAACAAGGGGGAACACATTCTTATCCTCTATGCAGGCAAGCAATGATTTTGTGGGAGACTGCGTTAAGCTTGCAACTGAATCTTCAAGCAAGGTTTCTGCCAGGAGCACAGAACTCCTTAGCAGATGTGTTAAGCAGGCAAATCATGGATCCCCACGAGTGGAAACTGGATCTTCATGTATTTCAGACATTGACAGTGTCATGGGGAACTCCAGACATAGATCTGTTCGCTTCTCCACTAAACCACCAGCTGCCAAAGTTTTGCACGAAAGGTTTCATCACACAGCCTGGAAAGTGGATGCTCTTTCTTTCAGTTGGAAAAATCTTCATGTGTATGCCTTTCCACCTCTGCCTCTCCTCCCAAAGGTACTCCTAAAGGTCAGACAAGACAAGCCAAGGATGATTTTAATAGCTCCAGATTGGCCTCGACAGCACTGGTACCCATTGCTGAGGAGTCTGGTAAGGAAGCCTCCATGGCACTTACCTTTGATTCCACACCTATTGTCTCAGAAGGACGGGCATCTACTCAATGTCAAGCTTCACTCTCTTCATCTAACAGCCTGGCATATTCTGTTTTGAACCATAGCAGGTCTCAGCTTCCTCAACAAGTTTTGAATGTGATTATGGAAGCCAGAAGACCTAGTACAAGGAAAGTGTACGCAGGAAAATGGAAGAGATTTTTATTTTGGTGTGCAGCGAAGGATTTGGATGTTTCTGAGCCAAATTTGAGTGTGGCTCTTCAATATCTTACTGAGTTATTGGACAAAGGTTTGTCTTTCTCTTCCATTAAGATTCATGCTGCAGCAATTTCAGCTCACTATGATTGTGACCCACCATTGTTTTCTCATCCTTTGTTCAAGCAATTTCTTAGAGGGGCAAAGAATATAAGACCCCCACGTGAGCTCCTACTCCTGCTTGGGACCTCAATTTTGTGTTGGAGAAACTCACTCTACAACCTTTTGAGCCTGCAGCTACTGCTGAATTGAAATATTTGTCATGGAAGACTGCTTTTTTGTTAGCCATTACCTCTGCAAGAAGGGTGTCTGAATTGCAGGCCCTTATGGCAGTTGAGCCTTTCCTGATTTTTCATAAGGATAGGGTATCTTTACGTACTAATCCTTCCTTTATGCCTAAAGTGGTTTCTAGTGTGGCTTTAAACCAAACTATTCATTTGCCTACCTTTTATGCAAATCCCCAAAATAAGGGGAAAAGATTTTGCACACTTTAGATGTACACAGGCAATTACGTTATTATTTAAGCAGGACTAAGGATTTTAGGCAGTCTCAGCAGTTGTTTGTTTCTTTTGCTTTGTGTTCTCAGGGTAAGCCTGTGTCAAAACAAACTATTTCTAAGTGGATTGGGTTTTGCATTACTTTCTGTTACTCCCATCATGGCAAGGAGATTCCAGCTGGGATTAGGCCTCATTCCACTAGGGCTACTGCCACTTCTACAGCATTTCTAAGGGGGGTGGCAACTAAGGATATTTTGGAGGCAGCTACTTGGAGTTCAGTGCATACCTTCTCTAAGCATTACCACCTTCCTCTCTACTCTAAATCTAGGGCTGGTTTTGCCACTGCTATTTTACAGGGCATGTTGTCAGCTCCTGCTTCTTTGTGATTTGCCATCCTCCCTTACCTCTGCTTTGGGATTCTACCCAAGTGTCAGGACTGCAGCAATGTGAGATGAAGAACATAGTACAGTTTTGTACCTACCATAAATGTAGATGTTCAAGATCCACATTGCTGCAGTCCAATTTTCCTCCCTCCTTCCCGTCTGTGTTTAGGGGTGGTTGTGTGGGTGGGATTGTACCTTTCTTACTTTGTATATATTGTACATATATTTGGTACAGGGGTGTTTGGTGTGTTGTTGTTTTTTGGTTTGGCCTTATCTTTTTAGGGTCTTCTGACATCTGGGGCAAGAAAAGACTGAGGAAATGACGTCGGTCATGCGCATTTGTACCCTGACGTCCTGACGTCAGACTAATGCGCCTTGACCGACGTCAGCCTTCTACTTTGGTATTCGGGCCGACTGGGACAGCGGACTACCCAAGTGTCAGGACTGCAGCAATGTGGATCTTCGAACATCTACATTTATGGTAGGTACAAAACTGTACTTTCTTCTTTTTAGAGCTTATAAACTTGTTTGTGAAATATACCTGAAATTCAGTAAGGCTATTAACATAGACACTGGTAAGCCCTTATATCCTACTTTGCAGAAAATAAGCTTCTTGAGAAAAAGTCCCAAAAAATTGTGTGTGTAAGAAATTAGAAAAGGCAGAAAAACTGGACAGAATGATGTAATGGTAAAAAGAAAGAGGGAGGACAGAACAGAGAAGTTTGAAAAGGCTTTGAAAACTAGGTAGATGGCTGCAGATTCCTACAAAATAAGTATTCAACAAATTTAACCAAAGATGGCACTACTACTTCATTCACTTCCAAAAACAGGGATGAAAAGCCAGTTGCAAGAGTACCTTGAGGACAACCACAGACTCTAGTACTACTAAATTTTAAAATAAAAGCAACACATTCATCAGTACTACTTGTGCCATTGCTACTGTTATTAGAAGAGAAGGTGATAGCAGATCTAGTGTGCATTAGTGGTTAAACCAGAACCCCACAATAAAATGTATCTTATCCACTAAAGGACATGACCGCTAGAATGGGTTGTAGTGGATAAGTCATTAGTCAGAACATAAGTTCATAGGTATATAGTAGGCAATTGATCTAGAAAAACATTAGGAGGTTAGTCACTGTAGTTGCTCTACTTTGCGTACTAAAGAGCCAGACCTAGGTTGAATTTACTGTTACCTACTCATATGTCTAAATTAGCGAGAGAGTAAGGGAACTGATTTGGAGCTTATGCCAAAGGAAGAGCATAATTTGGGAGAGGTACCTATCCCATCAGCAGGACTTGTTTATATTACAATGTAGGTTTAGATCCCTAGAGGAGGTGTTTGTGGCATTTTCAATTTTACAAACATGTAGGAAGTCAGGACTGTAAAAGGTCATTTACAATGTTGTAGGTCTTGCAGAATATACAAATAGGAGTATGTCAAAGATAGAATAGTGTGATAAAGCTTTTAGATGAGCTGTAAGCTTGGGGAATTCATTCTTTAGATTTTTGGCTGAGGAAACAGTTTCTAGTAGGTCCACATGCTTGCATAGATAAAGGCCAAAAAGGGTATTGTAGTCTAATGTGAGCCTGATAAAGGAGGAGTAGAGCAGGACAATAACTTCCTTGGGACCTGCAGGATATATCTTTAGTAATTAAACTAGGCAGAAGAATTTCCTAATATCAGTTGATATCTAGTGGTTGATGGAGATTTCATTGCTCACAAGCTTTTGAGAGGGGGTGTCATTTATGTGATAGATGCAAAAGTCTTCTTGTTTCCTGAAGTACAGTATTGCATTTTTTACATTAAGATTTAATTCTTGGCCCTGACACCATTACGGGCCTTTTGGAGGGTATGGGTGCTATTCGGAGTGTTAATTGCAGCTGGACTTTTTACTCATCACCAGACTTGTTCAGTCAGCGAATCTTGTTGTCAGATTTTACCTCAGCAAAGTATATGCTTACAAGTAGTAATCCCAAAATAGATCTGTGGGAGTTACCCCTTACAATGAGCCTTTTTGATGAAAATGTGCCACCAACTCTGATTGGAATCTGTGTGTCAGCCAGTTTGATACTCAACCAGTTAAACAAAGGTTTATATTTAGCTGGGTCACTTTACCAATAATGCCAGAATCTGAGATAGTTTCAGAGGCTTTGGCCAAGTCCGGGTGAGTAGTGTATATGGTTTGCTTTTCTCCAAAGCTTCTGTGACTGTTCTAAGTAAGTTAGCCAGATTAAATATGCAGGATGTACCCTTCACAAAGCCAGATTTGTTCAGATGGAATTGCAATCTGCCAGTATCCTGCGTATGAGTTCCATGATGATACATGCTGTTATTTTACAAATGAGGCTAGTAAGGCTAATTGATTTGTAGTTCCCAGGCACAGTGGTTAGGCCACCTGTGTGGAGGTGGACCATAACAGCTGATGTCCTTCCATGTCATTGTTGCAGTATTCATAACTGAAGGGATCTCCTGCAAGGATAGACCAACATCTGGTCAGTATACCAGAGCCTTTAGTACTTACAGGCGCCATATGTCACACGTACACTCCCTGCAAAAGGTGTAGGGCATAATGGTCACATTACAGATGCACACACTCAGAACTACTTTGCCGCCAGTACAAATGTCATCATTGAACATCAGTGTGAATGCCTTTCTGCTGTGCTGGTTACCAAGCTATGTTTCAGATAAGTGCCTAGTTGGGATTTCTCCTTATCTTTCTTTTTTATTTCGTCCTGGTTGGACTCATGTCATCCTGAAAGGGAAAATGTCAATGTGGGAGGCAGATTCCCCATCACAACCAGTTTCTCTTCTATTTGGGTGCTTCCCATGACCATACCCCATTTTCTTTCTGCCAGGCTTTTATCCGCAAGGCCCTGCAAAGTCATCTCTCCTCATCTATTTACATTGAAAACCAATGTCTTAAGCTGTTGGCTGAAAGTGCTGTGGTGGAGTATTCCCATCCTTATGGTCAGCCATCAGCCAAGAAAAAGACCAAAAAACATAAATCTGATACAGCTGCTGTCCAGCCTCCTCTGGACTTCACTGTGAAGGACAGTGGAAGCCCAGAGGATTATCTGGTGGTTTCTTTGGATTCCTCTGCCACAACCCCATCAGAGGCCAGCATGGATCTGGTTTCTCTCACTTCCTCAGAGTCTGTACTAAAGTCTGCTGCAGACATTGAAGGGGAACCTCAGCTGATTTTATCCAAGGAACCAATGGGGCTTCTGCAGATCTTAGTGAGGGAGAAGAACTCTACTGTGCTTATTGAGTGTCATCAAAGATCTGATCCTTCAAGGGTGTTCTGTATGGACATCCCACAGAAAAAGAAACAGAAAACTAGAAGAACAGGATTTTTCTCAGGGTTTTTTTTTTTTTTACATTCTAATGGCTTTAAAACCTTCTCAATGGGTCTCTGTGCCTGCCCCTCCCTGGTCTTCCACGCCTCCAGAAATCACTTGGATGAAGATCAGTATTTGGAGGAGGAGTCCCTGGCTTTCTGTTCACAAATTCCTTCCCCTTGGACTATGGTTCAGAGGAAGAGGATTTTATTAGTCTAGATTCCCTTTTAGAGGAACTCTTCTTTTGGACACTTACCCATATGATGGAATTCTTTAAGTAAGTCTTTGATATCTAGAAAAGGTATTGTGAACTTTTCTGGATGGAGCCTTCTAAGCCCTCTGCTGTTCTCCCAGTTCTGGCTGCCCTCCTGCATACCTTTTCAGTAGCTTCTGTGGCCCCTGATTCTCAGCCCCCACTCCCAAAAAATCTGATACATTTTACAAGGTGCCTGATGAATGTAAATTTCTTTATAAATGCCCTTCTGCTGATCTTCTGCAGTGTCTGCTTCTTCTGACAAGCCTTCCAAACTGTTGCCCTCTACCAAGCTGTTTCCTTCAGATAAGGATAGTAGGGCCATGGAGAGGCTGGACAAAAAGGATTATACTGCTGACACTTTAGCTTTTCAGGATATTAACTACCAGACCCATATGACTAGGCATGTTTTGGCCCTCCTTTCTCAGGTTTCTCAAATGGTCTGTGTCCTTCCTGACAATGAGGGGAAGGCTTCCACACTTTCCACATTCAGTTTTACATCTTAAGTTTCCTGCAATTTTATTAAATTCAGCTACAATGCAAATGATGCTTCCTCCAGGGCTGCTGCATTTGGTTCTGTTAGGAGGCCCTGCTGTTGGCTTCATCTTCAAGTTTTACCTGATGACATTAGGGCCACACTATTGGATGTTCCTTTGGTAATAAGAATCTTTTTGGTGCTACAGCTGACCTTTTTAAGTCTCTTCAGGATAAGGGAAAAGCCTTACAAGAGTTTAAAATGTTTTTTTTTCTCCTATTCCTAGGTTTCAGAGGAATTACCCCTCCAAATCTTTTTATTCGTAGGCAGTTTCGTCATCCACCAAAGGGAAAAAGGATTCTAGACATCTGCCTCCTGCTAAGTCTAGTCAAACTCCCATTTCTCATAAACCTACTTTTCAGGTTTAGCTAAGTTCCATTTGACAGCTTGCTTTCCCTTTCTCTTGGCCAGGTTCCCTTATCCCTCCATCTTTCCCTGTCTCTTGCAAATTAGTTAAAGATCACAACAGTTTCTTGGGTTCTGCTCATTATCTGCAAAGTGTATTTCATGGTTTGAAAATCCCTTCTTCCCTTTTTGGCTTACATCAACCTTGTCGGGAACAACAATTTCTTCTCCTAGAAGTGCTCCATTCTCTTTTGATCCAAGGCATCATTCAAGCTGTGCCCCTTGCCCAAGTAGGGAGGGGATTTTATTCTACAATGTTTTTGGTTCCCAGAAGGGAGGGAACTTGAAGACCAATTCTGGACCTTTCCCAGCTCAACACTTTTCTAAAGATTCCTTCCAATTGGATGTTGTGTCCTTAGACTTTATTTCCTCGTCTTGTACCCCAGGCCTTTCTGACATCTCTGGATCTCAAGGATGCCCATCTTCTTATTCTTATCAATCCCCCTTTCCTCTGGAAATGTTTACATTTCTCTGTTTCTTCCTTCCTTGCATTTTCAGTTTTCTGCTTTGCCCCTTTGTTCTCTCTACTGCCCCAAGGGTATTCACCAAATGCCTCACTCCCGTCATTGTCTTTTGCAGGATGAGAAGAGTTCAGATCTTTCCTTATCTGGATGATCTGCTCATTCAAGCTTCTTCCCTGATGTCCTGTTTCATGATCTCCAGTGAAATATATATTCTTGGTTGCAGAGTCTGAGGTTCACCATAAACATTCAGAAATCTGCTCTGACTCCTCCTCAGGATCATGTTTTCCTTGGTTGCAGGCTCCAGACCATCCACATGCTGGCATCTTTGCCTTCCCCCAAAGACCCTGTCTCTTACTGCCTTTCTTCATTCTCATCTACCTCTGGCTTCAGTCACGGGCACAGAATTTTTCAGGGTCCTCGAGTTCATGGCTTCCACCATTGCCATGCTCCGCCTGGCTACGCTACACATGAGAAAGATGCAGTGCTATCTCAAGTCATTGTGTCTCCAACATTGCCACCCCTGGACTTCCCAGTTCCCTCCCTTCCTTCCTTCCTTGTCTCCAGCTTAAACTTCAGTGGTGGATTCATCAATTTTTCTTCTGTCATTCCAGGGCTTCCTTCCCAGGCTCTAGTCTCAAATCAAGATCTCTTTATAAACGCCTCAGACAGAGGATGGGGGACCTCCTTCAGCTCTCTCAAGGTTCAGGGTTTCTGGCCTCTTCATCAGAGGTCAGACCACATCAGTGTACAGGAGATGAGGACTCTGCTTCAAGCTTTTCATTCCCTCTTTTTCATCCTGGGCCCTTCAAAATTTTTACAGACAGTACCATATTGAAGTGGCATGAAAATAAGCAAGGGGGGGTACAAGATCCTACCTTCTTTGCAAACAAGTTGTTCACCTTCAGCTCTCAGATCTAGCTGAACAGCATCAAGTGACTCTTAAGGCTGTTTACATTCACTCAGAGCAAAACATAGTGACAGACTCTTTGAGCAGGCCCAGCACACAAGCTCACGAATGGATGCTTCACAGAGATGTGTTCCTGGACATTGTTCATTGGTGGAGTACTCCTCAGGTAGATATTTTTGCCTCCTGTATGAATAAACAACTTCTGTTCCGAAGTCCCAAGTCCTCAGGCTTGGAAAGTGAATGCCTTGTCTTTTCCTTGGAAGGAGATGTTTCTGTAATCCCCCCAACCTTCCTCTGTTACCACAAGTCGTATACAAGATGTCCCAGAATCTTGCTAGCAACTCCCTTCTGGCCCAGACAGCATTGGTTTTCCCTTCTTTCTCACTTGGCAAGGGGTAGTCACCACAAGTTACCTCACCTGGTGGGCCTTCTCACACAAGACAACTCATTGTCCACTCTTCAACTGACACTTTGGCTGATGAGGTTTAATTCCTTTTAGGTGCCTCTTTTCTAAGGATGTGCTTTGGGTCCTGCAGGAGGCCATGAAGCCCACTACCAGGAAATCATTTGTCCAAATAGAAAATTGGTGCCTCTCTCGTCATCAGGATCCCCTATCTGTGGAGGTTCCTTTGATTCTCTCTTATTTGTGCGATTTGCTCCATGCTGGGTTAGCATATTCTTCAGTTAAAGCTCACCCGTTAGCAATTTTTTCTTGTCTGCCTTTGACTCCTCCCTCCTCCTCTGGCCTCTAGATTTCAGGTCAAGCAATTTCTTAAAGGCATCTTTCATATCGGTCCTCCCGGGAATCCTATTCCACCTTCCTGGGACCTCAGTTTTGGTCTTGAAAAATTGACTCAGGCTCCTGTTGAGCCTGCTGCTTCAACGTCCTTAGAACATTTATTTAAAAAAAACGAGTATGTTTATTCCACCATGTAATGCAGATGTTCATCGTGTTACCCTGCTGCAGTCATCACACTTGGGTTATCCTGTCATCAAGCGGTCCCGTAGATGGCCTGAATTCCAAAGTCTTGGTCCGGCGTCGGTTGCTGTCGCTTCTTCCCTGACGTCAGTGCGCCAGGGGTATATAAGAGGCATCCGACGCCATTTTCTTCAGTCTTTCTTGCCAAGCGGTGCCCGAAGCAGAAGCAGTTCACAAGTGCCGGTTGGCCAACTCCTGAGATTTTCGAAGTTGAATTTCAGGTCCGAAGTCTTCAATAAAGCTAAGTACCTCGTTGGGGAAACTTTTCTTGCCTCAGACTGATGTCAGAAAAAGTTAACAATTGTATTTCTTTTGGGAAGCAAATACCTCATAGGGATTTTCATTCTTATTGTATACCTTGCCTAGGCCCAGACCACAACGTCACTGGTTGTCGGTTTTGTGCTAGGTTCAATAAGCTAACTATAAAGCGACTCTTTGATTTCACACGACACTACAGTAGGAAATTTAATTACACTATGCTGTTGGAGCAATCAACTACCGGCGTGCACAAAAAACACAAAGATAAGGACAGGCAGCCTAGATCCAAGCCAGACTCCGAGGCCTCGGCTGGGCCGATCACCGGTTCTCAGTGAGGCACCTACGCAGCCCCTGGCTACCGCAGAATTGTAACCCCAGACCGCTTCGGATTCTCTGGCGGAGAGTTCTAGGCTGACACAGCCATTTTCTTTAGGCCCTACCAATGACACTGCCGAAGGAGAAACCGGTGCTGCACAAACACCTCTGGTTTCTGAAGGTGTCTTCAGACCGACTACTCTCACCATAAACTCTTTTGCTAAGCTTAAGACTCCTCTAAAACCAAAAAAGACTGCACTTCAGTCTCCAGTTCAAGACCCCATGCCTAAGAAACAGATGCTTAAAATGGCTGAAGATTTCATTTCTTTAATCAGGGGTTCCCAACCCCCACCGACAAAAGGCCTAGACAAGAGGAGGATTATGCCTCCTCTGATCAAGTGTCTATTTCCTCAGGCTCCTCTGTGGAACAAGATTACTCCTTTCCTTATGAAGATTCTGATGCTGAGGATTCCATTCCCTCAGCTTCTCCCCCTGAAGACTATTCTTTTGGGGAAACCTTACATACCATGAGGGAACACTTCCATTGGGAAGGTCAGGACTACTCTGACTCAAAGAAAAGGCTCAGAGAGTTTCTTTTACTCCCCCAGCATAGACCACTTGCTATCCCCCAGTTTTAGACATTGTGAATGATGTTTACTTAGAATCTAGTGTAAATCCAGATTCTCTGCCTCTTGCTCCAGCCAAACCAGATAGATATTATAGAGTGCCTGACTCACAAATTCCTTTTTAAAAGCCTGGTTGCTGACCCAGAGACTATCTCCCAGGGTCCCAAAGGGGCCAAGGCTTCCATGGCTAAAAATCCTAGGTGGGGGAAGAAGGTTTACACCTCAGCCACTCTAGCTGTGAGAGCACTAAATTGTCAATTTCACATGCTTAAATACCAGCAATTCCTAATGTCTCAAATAAAACAAAAGATGAGCACAAACCCTCAACAGCCTGAATTGAAGGAAATGCAGGATCTGTTGCATGCAGCTGAACAGGTGGGCAAACATACTTTACAATGTGGCTTTGATTCCTTGGAAGCTTCCTGTAGAGCAGCTGTTACTGGGTCTGTTACACGTA
>NC_056735.1:877415567-877422295 GCF_019279795.1 Protopterus annectens | reverse complement strand
CTTCATTATATGAAAAATACTGTGCCCATTAGTTTGTTGTGCCTCTGTCCAGCAGTGACACAGAGATGATTCCCGGATAAACCTCGATCTCCCATCCACAGGTCAAGATTTCTCTTGAACAGAGCCAGCGAGGTGCTCTGCCTCACATGGACCGGGATTTTATTCCACAGCATAGGGAGTCTCTGAGTGATAAATCTATCCCTTCAGCACGTCCTATTTATATCCGTGCTAAGGTTTAAGTTGCTTGCTCTAGTGGTTTTGGTGGATTTGGATTTTTTGAGGTGGAGCATGTCCATTAATTCCGGGTTGGACATGGCCTTGTATGTCAGGCACATGTCACCTCTGAGCAGACGGTATGCAACTGAATAGAGCTGGAGTTTCTTCAATCTGGCAGCATATGACAGATTTTGGAGTCCCTTTATCCTTTGGTGAGGAACTTTTGGGGTCTCTCCAATTGCTGCAGATGTCGGGTGAGATACATCCCATATGGGGCATTGTACTCGATCATTGGTCTGATAAGTGAAGAGTACAGGGGAACAATGACCTCACTAGATCTGGATGTGAATCCCTTCATGATCAGGTGGGCAATGTAGAAGGTCTTTCTAACCACTTTAGCAACGTGAGTGTCAAAAGAAAGGCCACTGTCAACCTGGGTCCCCAGGTCCCTGATAACCTCTTCTGTGCTTAGTGGATTGCCACCTATATGGTAGCTTGGGGTTACCTTGTTTTTCCCAAAGGGTATGACTATACATTTTTTGGCGTTTAGCTTCAGGCCATGGCTCTGGCACCAGCTATCTGTTTCTGTGAGTCCCTTCTGAAGGATATCCGTGTCCGATGCACTTTCCACTATGGCCCAGTTTGCAGTCGTCAGCAAACTTTGTCAGCCAAAGTACTCCCATGTTGGCCTGTACTTCTGAGAAGTAGATGCCGAACAATAGGGGGCCAAGGACCGAGCCCTGTGGGACACCACTTGTGACCGGCTTGGAGTCTGACATAGCGCCAGCAACTCTAACCCTGTGGGTTCTGTCCTTAAGCCAGTTTGCAACCCATCTTGTGACATATGGGTTTACATTTAAGCTGGTAAGTTTTTCTACAATACCCGAGTGGGGTATTGTGTCGAAAGCCTTTGCAAGGTCAAGGTGGGCTGTATGGACTGCCTTTCCCTCATCAATGGGCTTGGTGACTGTTTCGAAGAAGTCGACCAAGTTCAAAAGGCATGATCTGCCCTTGACGAAGCCAAACTGGGTCGGGTCCAATGTCTGCAAGTCCCCTATATCTTTGTTTATGAGCTCCATTATGATCCTCTCCATAGCTTTGCAGACTAGACTTGTTAAGCTTATGGGGCGGTAATTACCAGGGTCCGTAGAGGCACCGCCTTTGTGGAGTGGGACCACAGTTGCCGTACGCCACTCCTTGGGCACGTATCCTGTGGTAAGGCTGAGATTAAACAGCTGCCTTATGTGCGGGTTTAATTCCTCATTTAGCACACAGCTGGGGACACCATCCGGTCCCATTGATGCTGTGTTTTTAGCTTTAGAGAGAGCAGCTTTCACCTGTGCATTTGAGATGTCTGGGAGGCTACACTCCGCTGGGATAGTTATCTCTCCTATAGGGGAGAGGGTGAAGTTTGCACTGAACCTGTCTGCCAGTATGTTGGCAATGTCTGTGGGTTCAGTGATTTTTGTATCATTTTGGACTAATTCTGAGCATATCTGGGAGTTTCCACCCAGGTTCCTAACATAGCTGAAAAAGGCCTTATGATTGTCCTTTGAATCCATGGCAATTTTTCTCTCAAAATTGGCCTTAGTTGATTTTATGAGTGCTCATATTTTTTTACTAATAATGATCAGGGGTGACTTCCCTTTTATGGATTTTGTTCTATCATGTAATAGCTTTCTCCTCTTATTGTATAGTTTGTTAATGGCTGGGGTCCACCAGACTGGACGTTTGCCCTTTGTGGAAAGAGTCTTGGTTTTATTTGGGATAGCCTGATCCATGCAGTCCTGGAGGTGTTCATAGAAGGCATTTGTAAGGGCTTCCGCAGCTTGGGTTGTGGTTTCCACTGGCTCAGGGGCCTTGAAGGATACCACACCAGTTTTGAGTAGTGTGAAGTTTGCTTTAGAGAAGTTCTTCATCTTCTTCGTCTTTTTTGTTTGGGGTGGTGGCGGGATGTGGATTTCCAGTGAGATTAGTTTATGATCAGATCCCACCAATGAGGGATATACTTCCAGTGTGGAGCATTTTGTCCCCATGTTTGTGATAATGAGATCTAGTATATTTTCTCCTCTCGTGGGAACAGTGACTAGCTGTTCCATGGCATTTGAATTTATGAACTCCGGGAACCGTTGGGCTAGAAAGTTAGGGCTTGAGTAATGTTCCCAGTCTATATTTGGGTAGTTGAAGTCACCCAATATGATGGTGTTTGGAGATACATTTATACCCTCCAGTGTCAACTGACCCTCAGCATTATGTCAGACAATTGCATAGACCTAAAATGTGACATCAACACACTGACTATACCTTGTGTGTACTGTTGCGGACATTTGACAAGGTGATGGCAGTCCTATCCTTGGACTGAGACAACATGTCCTTGTTTTCATTTGATGCATTCAAGTTTGGGGTATAGCCCTGTAGGGCTTATCATCAGTGCATAGCAATGAGAGAAATCAGCAGAGGTGACATACCGAGTGGGAACACTGTTCTGTCACTGGCATGAGATATGCAGTCACAGCAATGAGAGCAGTCAGCAGAGGTGGCATACTGAGTGGGAACACTGTTCTGTCACTGGCATGAGATCTGCAGTCTAGCTGTCTAGACAATACACTTTGTGTCAGTAGACTATTTCTCATTCAGGCCTGGGGTGTGTTTGTATGGTTTGGGTGATCCAGAAGTGTATTGGCTAGCCTTATGTAAATGTTGTTGCTCAACCATGTCCTGCTAAGTCTTCCAAGATGACAGTACTGCATCTGTATAAGTTTTTAGGTTTTGTTACTTCTCTGTACTAAACACTGTGTTATGTGATGCTATCATGTAACCGATGTACAGACATGATTAATAGGTCTGTGAACTGCAATCTGCATTATTAGATATTTATCATATGTGAAATTTTTAGACATTCAAAAATGACTAGGATTTCAAGTCTGTCAGTAACACACGAAGAGGATGTTATTTTCAAACCACATGAATAATTGTGTTACATACATGCATGCATGCATACATACATAGAAAAGTAGCTATTTGTCAAAATATAGGGTTATAGATGGCATGAGATTTTTGGTTGCAGCACTTACTTTTTACTGCCTTAGTAAAAGTACCCCTGTAATTACCTACTATAATATACTAGGAATGGTACTGAAAAGTATATGGTGAAATGTATAGACTGCATTTGCTTCAGCTTTCAAATGCTAATCAGTGTAAACCAGCCAACATTCAGGAAAGATGTGAAAGTTGAAAACGTTTTACCACAATGAATGATGGAAAGTAGTGAGAAAAGAAATCAAGTAAGATGGAATCACTATTAGACAAATAGTTATGGTGTGATTTCTGAAGGATAACATACAGCATCAGCTAATGAGAAAATAGTTTTAGAGCAGTGATTAGATTCAGTTCCAAAGCTGCATGACATTTTAGAGAAAAGATGCAAAATATTTTATTATTTTAGGATATTTGGACATTTGTTAGTCAACATATTTCTTTGCAAGGCACAACTGTCCAAAGCAATGATGTGCTGTAAAATGAGGGAAATATGTAGGACTATAAAAGTGCACCTATATCATCACACACACACACACACACACACACACACACACACACACACACACACACACACACACACACACACACACAAGCAACACTAACAGCACACTGTATGAAAAATAATTGATAGTGGAGGGAAAAATACTATTGCCTAGGCTTGAATACTTATTTGCAAAAGCAAGTACATAGTAAAGTAGCTATCACTTCATTGCTAAAGAGGCTCCAGGTCTATGTGTGACAAGAAGATAGCATCTTTAGCTGAGTAAAATCCAGTCATTCAGCTAATCTAATTGCTCATGAGCGGGGGAAGGAAAATACAAAAGGACAAACTGCAGCTGCAAGTTCTAAGCATTTCCTCTAAAAACCCCCACTGAGAGTTTGTGTAATCTGACCTGCAGTATGCTAAAAAGGCTATCTGAAAACCTTGCCTCTAGCTGAACATGTGACTTACAGACTACTAAAATGTAAACAAACTCCTCTAGCAAAAAATCTGAGCCAGTGCCCCTTTAATGGCCTGTGGCTGACTACTAATTTAGAGCTACTGTAGACTTTCCAGCTGATTCTCAGATTTTCCAGGATGATGTAACACATATGATTAAATGATCAGCAGCCTAGTATGAATCTCTTCTGCCCTTTTCAGTCCCTGTCAGTTAAGTTGAAAGTTTTAGTGAAATAAACATTACATTTTTTCCTCATACACATAAGAATTATATTAAAAAACACTCACTGGAAAGAAGAAACAACAATGTGATAGTGTTGAAGTCAAGCTTTTTCATCTTCTTTAATTTATGATTAAGACTTAAATAACTTTGTCTAAAATCATATTATAGTGTTAAATAAACCTTAAATAACTTTGTCTAAAATCACAACAGTGCCAAACAAGCCTTCTTAAATTACTGCCTCTAAAATCACTCGTGATTTTAGAGGATGTTATTTAAGGTTTGCTTGACAATGAAGTTGTTCTGATGAAGTCTTTATCATTAATTAAAGAAGATGAAATTACTTAATTTCAATATTATTACATTGTTGTTTCTTCTTTCTTGTGGTAGTTTTTTTTTTTTGTTTGTTTTTTTAGTTTAGAGTTTTACATCTATCTGTTTGCTAGCCTTTCAAATTGGAATTGTTTATAAAAAATATGTTACTCACCATAGATTCTTGAATTGATACTATTTTAACAATACTGTTTCTGGAAAATTGTTTCAGTCATATTACACCATTTCTGTGAAAAAATACTGTGTCATGTATCACATGAGATATTCACTTTGTTTCTTCAAATAGTGTCCACACACATTTTATTTTTGAACTGTATCCATACGGAGTCTATTGGACAGTGCATCAGTGCTGTGAGTAGAATTACTGCTTTGCAGCAAGAGGTTCTTTGAATCTATTCTTAGCTAGGGTGTCATCTGTGCAGAATCTGCATGGGTTATCTCCAGGTACATTGGTTTCTTCCTATTTTCCAAAGACATGCAGTAGTTGAACTGGCAGTCTCAAAATTGCTAATAGAGGTGCTTGTACTGTGTGCGTGTGAGACCATGTACATTCTGCAACATACTGGATTTCAATGCCTTACAGCCACCAATTCCCAGGAAAGGCGCCTGCATCCCGGGAACCATGTAAAGAATAAAATGGGTTATGAAGAAAGGGCTGCATGGACTCTCTAGATTCTCTTAAGGTGCTTAAACCTTTTTTTCTTCTCATATTCTACTCTTCTCCCATCTTGTTTCTTACAGAGTATGAGGCAGACACTAAACTATCTGTCTTGCTCTTCAGTGAACTGACTCAATACTATGTGTTTTCAAAGGGGGAAATCTTCAGGACTGCAAACAGTATTTGAGATGGCATTTTACCAAATGTCTGTGTGAAGGAATAATCCTTTCTACAGGTAATGGTTCTCACTGTGCATTCTATTATTTCACCAGTCTCTGTAGTTGCCTTCACATACTGCTTACTTGCTTACCTTTAAGTTACCTAACATAACATAACATAACATAAAATAACTATCCCAGGCCCTTTTCCTTGATTATTTTTCATACCCCCTTCCTTTCCAGTTTTGTCCTTTTTTCTGGGTTTTCACATTCCAGATCCATTATTTTCAGTTATCTGCACTGAAATTAAGACAACATGTTTCATACTTCAATCTTGCCAATTTTCTTTTCATCATTTATACATCTTCAGTGTAGTTTATAAAGGCAGTAAAGTGGATAAGCCACAGTTTTATTTTATGACAACAATCTTTTCTTCTGAATGAACTACATTTACTGTTACTCTCTTTGTCCTGTTTTCATACCAAGCCTTTTGTCCTTGTTACCACTACAGGATTCAATCAAGTGTTTCTAATTTAGTCACAACTTTTTGGTGAAGTAGTAATAAATGCCTTGCTAAAATACAGGTCAATCTTATATCTAAGCCCACTTTTCATCTAATATATTGGCTACATGGTCAAAGAGCTGTACTATTATTTTTCTCTCACACTTTATTTCATGTTTCACTGACCTTTTGGTTCCTTCAGTGTAATACAAAAGACTAAAGCAAGACAGAATATATATAACAACCACAAAGTTACATGTAAAAAATGAATTGTCTTTAACCTTTTTGCATTGATTCTATCTCTGATTACCCAATTAATTCAATTCATGGTTGTAAGGAGCCATGGACTATCCTAGCATTCACTGGACATGAGGCAGTGATGCTAATCCTGGATGTTGAACCAGCCCATCACAGGCCAGACGCAGAGACACACACACACACACACACACACACACACACACACACACACACACACACACACACAACCCTCCACTCCCACACAGACACACACATATCTTGCTTATACATGAAGTGCACTTACAGGCAATTTGGAGGACCACCAATTCAGCTATAGTGCATCTCCAAGAGAAAGAAACTCAGAACACCCACCAAAACCCAATGTAGACACAGAGAAGGACATGCAAACTCTCACCAGAATGCAC